>NC_136482.1:201413988-201551488 GCF_053919585.1 Euprymna scolopes
AAGCATGTTTATCACTAAGAAAACACATGTCATTGTCTCCTTTTTTTTCTTTGTATCCCACGAACATTCTAAAAATAACTTTCACATTGATAAAAAAAAAAAAAAAAAAAAAAAAAAAAAACTTGACTGCCAAAACACTATGTTCGGACACTAAAAATGATTTCGTTTCTACTTGTTAATTTGTGTAAATTAACGAAATTTATTTCGCATATTATATTTTTATTATTACTTATTTATCTGTGGTGGAAAAGGGATCTAATCAGACCTCTGATTACCTCTACACGACTCCTTCCTTATGGGTGACGTTAAATGACCAACATAACTTCACGCACGTCATACACCTAAATTCTCAACATGGAAAGTACAATATGAAATGGGAATTATTTTTTTTCAACAAGTTATTTCGAACTTTTCATATGTAATGAACACACACACACGTGCACTAGCAGTGCCAGAAATCGTCAGTAAAAATTCGCGGTAAACACTGGAATATTTAGACTTACTGTCTTTCGAAGATTATAACTTCTTGAGAAATGTAATTCAACCCCTAATTTTTTTTTATTAAAGGAGCAAAGACCAACAATTAAAAAAAAAATAAATAAAATAACAGGTTTAATAGCAAATTATGCAATATTTTTTTTTTTAAATCGGTTTTCCTTAAAAAGATTTAAAAAAAAAAACAACGAAATTTTCCTTCCTTCGATTATAAAAAATATATAAATTCCAAAAAATTACTTACATATAAAAACTAGTATTCGATGAGTAGTTCAACTGTTCATTGTTAAGAATTTATCCATATTTATACTTATATTCCATGTCCTTTTTAAATGAAATACCTTTTTAAACAAGGATTAAAAACAAACACGAACTCACATTTTTTTTAACTGTTCAAATAAAGGGAGACAAGTCTGATTTTATTCGCCTTTATATTCCTGCACCTTGAAAGGACATAATTTATATGTCTTTTTGATATGTGCTGTAAACCAAATTTAGTATTTCGGTCCTCTGTACTTAAAAACCGAACATATTCACTTATAAGTTTTTATTGTTAAACAAAAGAAACAGTTGACTGATTTTTTTTTAATTCTCTTAATGAAATACATGAGTTTTTGATTGATATATTTTAATAGTTCTTTCACGACTGAATTTTTTTATTTTTTTTATATCTAAAAAAGAAAACATTGAATGAAGTAGAAAAAAATTCTTACAACAGTAAGAATCCCATATTTACTTGACATTCTAAGCATAACATAAGCTTCCACTTAAAAAAATTAACAAAATCAACGTGGTTAAAAAAAAAAGGTTTTACCCTTTGTACTTTACAGGTAAATTTCCAAAAAAAAAAAAAAACACTTCTTTTTTGTTTGGTTTTAAATCAGAATATTTTATTTATTGATTGATCTTTTATCTTCAATTTGTGATATATAAAACTTTGTTGAGTAAATTTATTATTAAAATTTTAATGGACATTTCAAAATGGGGGAGGGGGTGAATAAAAACGTTTGTATAAAATATTATATTTGCTTTATTGGAAAGAGCATAAAATTTCACATTGACACTGAGAATATCGTAAAAATTGAACCAATAGAAAAATTTTGATAGATTTTTTAATTTTAAAAATTGAAAAATATTAAACTCGTACAATTCAATTGATTCCATTACGTAAAAGAAAAAAAAATGGCTGTCTGAAGGCGCGCCGGCACTTTGTAAACACTGGGTTTTTTTTTTTTTTTTAAATAAAAAATAATGGGTTTGTATTATTATACACATAGATTCGAAAAGGTTGTCAAAAAACAAATATATAACAAATAAATGTTATAAAAAGCAAGATAAGTTGCTTTTCGGTGCAAGTCTATAAATGGGCCACAACAAATCTTTTATACAATAAAAATCTGAAAAAAATCTTTATAATGTATGCACTTGTTACTGCATGAAAATGTCATATTCCCAAAATCACGTAAATCGATCAAGTATTTTTTATTTATTTAAGAAAATCAAATATTATCGGCCGATTCATCGAAGAAAAAGCCACGCGCCATCTTGTTTGAGAGATAACGTAACTAACGACCCCTGGCGGAAATATGGGTCAACAAGGGCAGTACATGCAGACCATTGAATATTTTATCAATCAAGTACTTTTTTTTTTTTTAAGAAAATCAAATTTTACGATTGTTAGGGATAATAAATAAATAAATAAAATTCTTTTAATAAAGAGAATGTGGAAAACACTAGTTTTTTTTTTTGTTCGCCTGAAAACAGACTTTAATAAGCGAAGTACTTTTTGTTTCCTTTTTTTTTTTAAGAAAAAACAAATTTTACGATTTTTAGGGATAATAAATAAATAAATAAATTGACTTCTTTTAATAAAGAGAATGTGTCTTTTAATAAAGATAATGCGGAGGGCAGACCATCGACTATTTTTAGTTTGTTTTTTTTTTAGTTTTTTTTTTTAATGTCGAAAACCCTTTTGGGGTTTGTATTACTGTGCACATAGATTCGAAAAAGTTGTCAAATATATAATAAATAAATGTTATCAAAGGCAAGATTAGTTACTTTTCTACCTAACTTGATAATTTTCTAGCGTTTTTATTTAATGTAACATGTTTATTCAGCTCGAAAAACATACAGTGTTTACCGATGTATTGGAAAATTTAAAACGGCGCCCGACTCTCTTTCATACGGTAAGTTTGGGAAAAGGAGTTATAAATAAAAACAAAACTAGACAAAATACTGTTAGAAAGTTGCTCAATATGTTACCGTGACATAGCTGACATATATTCGGTGGGTTTTTAACAGTATTTTGTATATTTTTTTATTTTTAACTCATTTTCCCAAACATACCGTGTTCAACAGAGAAGCCGGCGCCATTTTAAATTTTCCAATACATCGGTAAATACTGTATGTATTTCGAACTGAATAAACATGTTACATTGAATAAAAATACTAAAAAATTATTCAGTTAAGTAGAAAAGTAACTTATCTTGCCTTTGATGACATTTATTTGATCGTTTCAGCTTTTAAAAATGTTGAAATTTTTATCAATTTATTCTTAACTTTCGTAACATGAAATATAGGGGTTGGGGTTGAACATCTAAAAAAATATATTTCCGCCAATATATTTAACAAAATATACTTTTATTATGTAATTTTATTTAATAATGAATAAATATCGAAAATTTAAGGAAAATATGACTATTATTTGATTTTTGCTAGATGTTTAAAACATGGGTGTGTTTACGGGTTAAAAACGTCATTACATAGGAATGTTGTTTCAAAGCGTCGATAATGTAAACACGATTTTTGTCTCGCACTTTCATTATTTTAGTATACACTGTAAAGATTTTTGGTAAATGTTTACTTTAACTACAACAGAACAGCAACCAATAAAGTTTTTTTTTAGGTTTTCGGGGTCGCTGACAACGAATCTGATATTCAAACCCGTCGCAAATTTACCGGTTGCATAGTATAAACCACTGAGCCCTAGCAGTGTCAGAAATTTCGTGAAAATATCGAATAATTCCACCCCATCTTCCCAAGCTTATAACTCCTCGAAAAATGCAATTCAAGCCCTAATTTTTTTTTTCAATTAAAGGAGCAAGGACCAAGATTTCATTAAAAAACAAAAACAAAAAAAAACGTGTTTTTTTTTTTTAAAAAAGGTTTTAAACTTCGGACTTTACAGGTAAAATTCTACGAGAACAATATGTTCTTTTTGTTTTAAATTTGAATATATTATGTATTGACCTTTTCTCTTCAATTTGTGAGTAAATAATTATGTACTTATGCGGGTCTAAATTAATTATTATTAGACATTTACAAAATGGGAGGTGTGAATTATTCGACCCCCTGTCTTTCCAAGCTTATAACTCCTCGAAAAATGTAATTCAAGCCCTAGTTTTTTTTTCAATTAAAGGAGCAAGGACCAAGGTTCCATTAAAAAAAAAAAGAAAAAAGAAAAAAGAAATAACGTGGTTAAAAAAAAAAGGTTTTAAACTTCAAACTTTACAGGTAAAATTCTAAAAGAACACGATGTCTTTTTTTTTTTAAATTTGAATATATTATGTATTGACCTTTTCTCTTCAATTTGTGAGTAAATTAATTATTTACTTTCGGGTTACTAAATTAAGTATTTACTTTTTAATAGACACTTAAAAATTGGGATGGGGGGGGGGGGTCGTGAATTAAAAAAAAAAAACGTTTGTCTAAAATATTATATTCGATTTATTGGAAAGAACATAAAATTTCACACTGACCCTGAAAATATCGTAAAAATAGAATCAATAGAAAAATTTTGATAGATTTTTAAAGTTTAAAGATTGAAAAATATTGAGTTCGGAAAATTCATTACTGTTAAAAAAAAAAATATATTTCTATTACTTTTAAAACAACTGTAATAGTTTATTTTGGAAGTATAATCCATAAAGAAAATAAATAACCCACTTTTAACAGAGAAATTCTGAGATTTTTATATTGTATTCGCAGTTTCGTGTTAGGGGTGTCAAAAATTCCTACAAAAATTCTGGCGCGCCACCATCGTTTATGCTTCTTACATGATGCGTTCGCGCATGGAAGAGCGGAGTAAGGTGACTTGTCACATCGCGGAAGAATTTTTAAGCAGACATTTGAAATAACAAGAAAGTTTTCAAAAAGCACAAAATGTGGTTCATTTTTCTGTGTTACGTAGTTTTTGATGCTTTTTTAATTGATCTAAAAAATTAAGTTTTCACGAGCGATTTTTATTTTTTATTTTTTTTTGCAGGGGATGTATTCAATGAGAGAACGTGTACAACATTTAAAAGGTGCTTCTGCAATTTAATTTACCGTTTTACCGTAAGTAACGCGCCGACATACACCTAGCAAAAGAACTATTTCATTTTTCACAAAAATTATGTTTACATTGGGGGTTGGGGTTGTGAGGAGCAGAGGCAGGGGGGGGGGGGTCGCACGCGCGACACCACCCGTCCCCCCTGCTCCTTCCCCTTACAACCCTAACCCCCAATGTAAACATAATTTTTGTGAAAAATTAAACAGTTCTTTTGCTAGGTGTATGTCGACGTGTTACTTACGGTAAAACGGTAAATTAAACTGCAGGAGCACCTCTTAAATGTTGTACAAGTTCTATAATTGAATACACCCCCTGCAAAAAAAAAAAAATATAAATAAATAAAAAAACGAAAAATAAAAATGTTTTTGTAAATCGCTCGTGAAAACTTTATTTTTTTTTTAGATCAATTAAAAAGCATCAAAAACTACGTAACACAGAAAAATGGACCACATTTTGTGGTTTTTAAAACTTTCTTGTTATTTCAAATGTCTGCTTAAAAATTCTTCCATGATGTGACAAATCACCTTACTACGCACGTCCATGCACGAACGCATCATGTAAGAATAGCATAAACGATGGCTGGCGGTGAGTTGGCACAAAATAGTGCGAGGGTTCAGGGGTTAATACCATGCAAACGGTAAATTTGCGACGGGTATGAATATCAGATTCGTTGTCAGCGACTCCGAAAACCTATAAAAAACAAATTTTATTGGTCGGTGTTCTGTTGTAGTTAAAGTAAACATGGTAAAAATGTTAGGACGCTAATATTAAATCAAATAAAATTACATCATGTCACATACATGTTGTAAGTAAAACAAATACGAAATACCCTTTAAATAAGGTTTTTATTAGCACAAAAGAACGATACGTCAGGTCCGCAGTCAATACTATGAAGTAACATAGCGGACACCACTGGAGTAGTATACAGAGCTAGCGCTCGCCAGGGAAAGTGCTATTGGGAAGTTTTGTATCCATACGAAACACAATACAACATTCTCCCCTCCATTAAATTAGAAAGTTCCTACCGTAGGTGGAAAGTTCATTAAAGTATTAGTGTATGTATCAAGTTTTAGTGTATTAGTATATGAAGGTGGGTTGATCAAGTATTAGTGTATGAAGGTGGGTTGATGCAAGGAATGTAGTTTAATAATTTAGGTTCGCAATGTTAAAACTCACTAATTCAGCCAGCACAAGGAGTGCAATTTAATAGTTCTGATGCGCAAAATAAATTTAATCAAGATTCACTTAACTTTAGAATCACAAATTCAACTTGTCTGGTGGTCTTCGACTACGTTCTGGCCGTCGAAAAACAGGTGGTTCTACTGGTGGGAGTGAATTTTCCTCTTGCTGATCTGTTGGTGTATCGTTCCAGTTTTCCGAGTCATGTGGGTGATCAGTGAATTGGAAGTCTTTCAAGGGGGTCAAGTAACGTCTGCCTACCCTCATTAGATCGAACAAAGGCATAATGGGGATTAGCATCTAGAAGTTCAACCTTATCAACTAGAGATTCATATTTAGTTAACTAGTTGTGTCTCCGCATTAAAACAAAACCAGATTCAGTCATCCAAGATGGTACCGCTGTCCTGGACACTGATCTTTTTGGGTGTTTAAACAGGCGCTCATGAGGTGTCTTATTTGTGGATGTGGATATTAAAGACCGAATGGAATGGAGGGAGCCTCCTAAAACCTCTTCCCAGTGTTCAGTCGGCAAACCTTTGTCTTCCAATGCTAATGAAATAGTTTTCCACACTGTTCCATTCATTCGCTCCACTTGACTATTCCCCTGTGGGTGATATGGAGTGCTGTAGCTGGTGGAGATCCCTTTGCCGTACATATAATTCTTGTACTCAGAACTATTGAAACAACTCCCGTTATCTGAATGAACTTGGCTGGGCATGACAAATATAGAAAACAGGTGGGAGCAAGATTGCAGTACACTCTGGGTACTTGTGTCTCTACAAGGGTATACGAATGGGAAGCGGCTGTATTCATCAACTAATACCAACATATACTTATTTGGGGTAGATGAAGGTATGGGTCCTTTAAAATCGAGGTTCAACCTCTCGAAAGGTTGAATTGATTTGATTAAATGCCCATCAACAGGGCGGAAAAATCTTGTTTTGCACTTGTTGCAAACAATACAGTCCTTTGTCATCTGCCGAATATCCTCAAGGGAGTAAGGGAGGTTTCTACTCCTTACAAAGACCATCATCCTTGTAATCCCAGGATGGCACAAGGATCGATGCAAATTGAGGAGGTTGTTGCTACTATTCACAGTAGTGCAAGAAGCATGTGTCAGTGCGTCAGCTACAAGATTATTCTCACCACGGCGATAGATAATGTCAAAATTGAAGTATGAAAGCTCCAATCTCCAATGCAGCAATTTATTGTTTTATATTCGACTATGGTGATTTTGGTTGTACTGATTTCTGATCAGTAATAAGTTTGAAGTGCTTCCCCAAGAGGTAATGGGCGCCAATATCTAACTGCTTCTATAATGGCAGCCACTTCCTTTTCAACAGCTGGATGGTTTAGTTCAGAGCCGCGTAGAGTTTGTGAGAAAAAACCAACTGGTCTACCATTTTGGTTGAGGACTCCAGAAAGAGCACAGTCAGAGGCATCAGTCTCCAACTCAAGGGGAGCATTCTCGTTGATATTTTTTATTACAGCTGATTCAATATCTAGCCTTAGACTGTCAAATGCATTTCGAGCTTCCTGATTAAGGGAAAATAAATTGGTCTTAATAAGAGGCTGAATCTTATCAGAATATCTATGGATCCACTTTGAATAATACGAGAAAAAACCCAGGGCTCGCTTGAGTGATTTGCCGTTATTTGGATGAGGGAGTTGTTTTAAAGGCTTTAACCTCTTGGGGTCGGGTTTAATTTGACCGTTGGGTCCAATGATATAACCCATGGAGCTCAGTTAATTCACAGAAAACACGCACTTTTCTTTATTGTACGTAATTTTCCATTTTTCTGTTACTTTGATAAATTTCGCCAGATTTTCATCGTGTTGCCCCTGATCCTTTCCACAGATGAAAATATTGTCCAGGTATCCAAAGTGTCGTGTAAGTCCTCAGAACTAATAATTTCATCGATAATTCGCTGAAAACAAGCAACTCCGTTTATAACCCCAAAGGGTCTTCGGGTGTACTCATACAAACCGGAGTTAACTTCAAAAGCAGTGAAAGGTTTGTCATTCTCATTGATGGGGATCTGGTGATACGCATTTTTCAGGTTGATTGTGCTGAATACATTATACTGAGCAACCTTATTCACTACGTCATCTAGCCGGGGCAGGGGGTAGGCATCAAGGCTTGTGTACTTATTCACAGTCTCAGAATAATCAATGACCATTCTCTTTTTCTGATTATCGGCTTTAACCATGACCACTTGTGCCCTCCAGAGGGATTTGAGGTTTCGATGATCCCCTCCTTTAAAAGGCGCTTAACTTCTGAGTCAATGAACTTGCTATCACTTGAGCTATAACGTCTAGACTTGGTGGCAACCGGTTTGCAGTTCTTATATTAGCAAAAAGTTCAGGCGGTTCCACCAAAGCCACAGTGAGTCCACAAATCTCAATAGGAGTTGAACTCCCACCGTACTTGAAGGTAACGCTTTCATGTTTACTCTGAAAATCCAGTCCGAGAATCACATCACAACAAAGGTTATTTAAAACTGACAGTTTCTGGTTGGGATACATACATTTGTTAAAAAGTAAGTTAGGAAAACAAGCAACTACTACTTTGGATGAGAGGGCAGACGATGTCATCAAAACTTTCAAGTCTGAATCTGTTATTTTTAAATCCAGATTCTCAGCTACTTTGGTATGAATAAAGCTGTCAGAGCTACCACTGTCCATTAAGTGCTCTTAATGGCCGCCCTAAAATGTGGATTTCTATGGTGGATCTCTGTCTCTGTAGGGACGATGGAACTGCTGAACTCGAACTTACAGAGGCTAAGGTGTGATAATGGACTGAGGCAGAAGTTGATTGAGTAGTATTATTTGATTTGCTGCGTTTACATTGATGACAAACACTCGCTTTCGCTGGACATTATGATTTTGGGTGTTTATAATTTCCACAGTTCCAACATTTAATTTCTGATTTAGCAGCATTTAGGTTTATTTGATTAAAATCCAAGTCTGATGTCTCTTCCTTCCCAAGGGCTGCAGCGGTTGGTTCCCGGTATCGTGCTGGTGAATACGATTCCATATTCCTCATTGCATTGTCCAGCGCTCGGGCCTGGTTAAACATAGTGTCCAGGTCGAGTGTTTTATTTTCCAACAAACGCTGGCAAATGGTATGGGACTGAATTCCAGCAATAAAGGCATCCCGAATCGATTCATTAGCATATATCGCCGTGCTGATATCCTAAAATTGCAGTCCTTGCTAAGGACTCGTAATGCCCGAAAATAATTGTCTAGACTTTCTCCTGGTTGCCGACGCCTCGTGGTGAGTAGGTGCTGTCTGTGCGTATATCTAGTTTTTCGGTTTGATAAAGAGTTCCTCCAGTTTAAGACAGACTTCTTCATAATTTCTGCAATCACTGACATATTTGAAAACATCCGATGAAATAAAATTTATCAGGACCGACAACTTGTTGAGATTTTCCTGGGGTAGTGCCACTAAAAAATATTTGAACATCACAAGCCAGTGCTTAAACTTTCGCTTGGCATTAGATGAATTAGGGTTTACATCCAATCGAGCAGGCCTCAGGGCACAATCCATTTTTAAAATCTTTTACTTTTTTTAAAAATTTTTTTACCCTTTTGTGCTAATAAAATTGTTGTACATAAAACAAATACTGAATACCCTTTAAATAAGGTTTTTATTAGCACAAAAGAACGATACCTCGGGTCTGACGTCAACACTATGAAGTAACATGGCGGACAGTCGCTTCGCCAGGAAGAGTGCTATTGGGAAGTTTCGTATCCATACGAAACACAATACAACAATACAAGGGGTGGTTAAAACTGTGGCGCACGTTGGAGGTACCTTAATTATATCTCAAACTTCTTTATCGAGCGTGTATTTATTTTATTTTTTGAATTTTTTTATTTCGATGAGTAAATTTGATTCATACTTTTATTCGTGCTTGTTTTTATTTTATTTTTATTTTATTATATTTTCTTTACTAAATAAGTTTTTATTTTTTGTTACATTTATTTTTTCATACATATTCAAATAATGTTTTTGGCCTTTTTTTTAGCTTCAAATAGTACTTCAAAAAGGTGTTCGTTATTAAATAAACCAATGAAAACCTTTTGCACATGTACTTTAAGGGAGCAGTCATTAAGCAGGATCCACATTCCCGGTAAAGTACTAAAATCGGTACTCCTTGAGCGTTGAGTTCCATGGTGAACAGCAGAAAAATTTAATGGGTAAATGTTTACTTTAACTACAACAAAACACCGACCAATAAAGTTTGTTTTTTTCTTTTAGGTTTTTGAAGTCGCGGACAACGAATCTGATAATCAAACCCGTCGCAAATTTACCGTTTGCATGGTATTAACCCCTGAACCCTCACACTACACCACCCGTTCCCCCTGTCCCTGCCGCTCCACCGCCCTATGTAAACAGAATTTTTGTAAAAAATTAAACAGTTTTTCTGCTCGGTGTATGGCGGTACGTTTCTTACGGAAAAACAGTAAATTAAACTGCAGAAGCACCTGTTAAATATTGTACAAGTTTTATAATAGAAAAACACACCAAAAAAAAAAAAAAAAACAACAACAACAACAAAAAAACGAAAAATAAAAATGCTTTTGTAAACCGCTCGTGAAAACTTAATTCTTTAGATCAATTAAAAAAGCATCAAAAACTACGTAACACAGAAAAATGAACCACATTTTGTTTTCGAAAACTTTCTTGTTATTTTAAATGCTCGCTAAAAAAAATTATTCCGCGATGTGACAAGTCACCTTCTCGTCCATGTGCGGCGAGTTGGCACAAAATAATACGAGGGTTTAGGGGGTTAATACCATGCAAACGGTAAATTTGCGACGGGTTTGAATATTAGATTCGTTGTCAGCGACCCCGAAAACCTACAAATAAACACATTTTATTGGTCGGTGTTAAAGTAAACATTTACCCATTAAATTTTTCTGTTGGTCGCTATGGAACTCAACGCCCAAGGAGTATCCAAAAATCTTTTATTTCGGAAGAGATTGACCTTGTTGTCGAGGTGATTCTCTTTACTTATTTATATATTTATTTAAAAGTTTTATTTTTTATTTTTTTAAGTCTTTGTAGTTATCTGCGAAGCTGCTTTCTAGACACCATCTTGGATTTTCACTGCGACTTCCTGTTATATAATCAACTTATGTATGTCATATTTTGGCAAATGAAATTGCGTTATCATTAACGCTGATAACACGAAATACGTTTATATGCAAGTAAGTATGATGCTACTCAAGTTTCTATATTATTATTTCTCTATTGATTAATTTTATTAGTATCTGACGACGTGTAACCAATTTCTTATAGGAAAATGTGAGTGCTTGTTAAAATACAGTCGAGAGATCGATTTTATCGTTCTAAGCAAAAAAAAAAAACAAACAAACAAAAAAACAAACAAACAATTACGTACTTAGTTATCATGCCGAAAATAGTAATATACCCCCAAAATTACGAAAATTCATCTAGTAGAAAGTTGTTTGGTTATCTTTCAGATGCAAGGTTCATTGTTTACTTGCGGTTTTAACGATGTAAGATTCCGTTGTACGGAAGACCAAATCGGCCAAAATGTCTATGATGTTTTTATTGGCGCTTTTCTTCGCATTTTTAATAACATTTTTTTGCACCATTTACAAGTTCTTTTTACAAATAATTTTTTTAATACTGTAATAGTAAAATAAAGATACATTTATTAATTATACGGAAAAAGTATCTCGTAATGTTTTCACACGAGATTTGTTTCCTGTTGATTTCTCTTTTTTTTTTTAAATATTAAAATTGATTTACTATTTAAAGTGATTTTAACGCCTTTAACATGACGGAGTTTACAATGAAAACCAAATTACCGTTAAAGTTAAAATAATCTTTATTAGAAATTTGTAACAAAATAACAAAATTATAAAACTATTAGATTAAAATTGAGAACTTTTAATTAAACAACGTGAACATTTTATAATGAGTGTTTTCATGAAATGTATTTTTAATAATAAAAAAATAATAATCTTTATTAGAAATTTGTAACTGAAGTTAGAAATCAACAGGAAAAAAATCTCGTGTGAAAACATTACGAGATACTTTTTTCGTATAATTAATAAATGTAACTTTATTTTACTATTACAGTATTAAAAAAAATATTTGTAAAAAAAAACAAACTTGTAAATGGTGCAAAAAAATGTTATTAAAAAATACGAAGAAAAGCGCCAATAAAAACATCGTAGACGTATATTATCATTTAAACAGTATATCAATTTAAATATTTAAATTCAGTAAATAAATTTAAATATTTAAATTATGGCCGATTTGGTCTTCCGTACAACGGAATCTTACATCGTTACAACCGCAAGTAAACAAGGAACCTTGCATCTGAAAGATAACCAGTTGTTTATAGTTAAAAGTAATTTTTACGGAAAATTGCATCAAATGGCAGTTTTCTTAGACGTTATAAAGTAGACGGTAGCAGTCCAAACGTAGGGGACATAAAGGAATATTAAAAATTCCTTGTGTAATGGCTGCAATATTTGTTGTCTAGCGATAGATTTTTTTTTTCCTTTTTTTACTAAAAGCACAATAACTAGGTACGAGCAAAATGAATAGCCGATGTTCATTTTGACCACTCTGTTTACTTAAAATGTCGCCATAAATCAGGAAATTAACCAATTTTAATGAAATTTTCAGCATTTATCAAATAATGAGAGTATTTAGCAGAGAAGACAACAACTAACTACCATGAAAATACAAGAAATAAATGTTACCGTAGCCAATAAAAGTAAATATTTTTTCTTTTTTATTGTTACAATTTACGATGCTTCATTTTCAAAAAAAGGTAATTTAGCGGAGAAACTAACAAACAACTATACACACACATACACACACACACACACACACATATATATATGTATGAATAAAAAATCAATACGAAAAATATATAAATCTTTATATCTTTTCTGTATTTATTTCCTGTGTGTTGACGTGTAGTAATACAAAAAGTCTTTTGAAAAAAAAAACAAGAATGTTTCCTTCAAAAGCACATATTTTCGACCAATCCTTCGATTTTCCTCAATGTGAATGATAGAAAACATGAGTGAGCAGGCAGAGTTAGCAGCGGGAGGAGGGGCATGGATATAGCCATTAAGGTAAAAATCTATTTGAATATGACCCAGCATTTTCAACTTGGAATGGCCTCTATTCAAAACTAAGTCTTTCATAAAACTTTGAATTGGACACCCATGCATCCCACGAACGTACTCATATATGTGAACATACATGTATATACACTCGCGCACTACCACATATACTTCTTCACGTACCTATACATACACAGGATACGCGCACCCACATTTATGGACGTGTTTACATATAAAGCTGGAGATTGATGAGCAGATGTAGGTGATAAGCTAAGTTCGTGCAAAATAGAATGTCTTTTCCAAGAGCATGGACTTATAGACTTATTGTTGTTTTAGGTCGTCTGGATTGTCTGCACGTATGCACCCCCCCCACACACGTTTATTTATTTATTTTTAAACGCTACTGTAGATTTCGTTAATTGATATATACAAACATATAATGTTGGAAAAAATAAAATGAAGTGAAATAACTAAATAATAATATAGTATATAGGGTTTGTGAGGGGGGAATGGAGGGTGCACCCATGTCTACACCTGTGCATTCGTGTGCGCACGTATGCATGCTCAGAAAATGGACTTAAATATATGTCGGAAATTAAAATGTGTGGAATCTGAAAAAATGAAATAAAATGAAGTAAAAGGCCTTACGTAAACAAAAACTAACTTCTAGTGGGGGATGCTAAGCCATTCTTCCACTGTGCATACTCACTCTGTCAAGTGCGCTGTGGGGAAATGTCTTTAATAGGTTTCTATTTTTTATGAAAAGTTGTGGTGGCACACATTCATTTGCATATATGGATAGTAATTACACATAAATAGGAAGACTCAGTTAGTCTGAGTGTGTGTTCACCAGAAGCCACCGAAGGCTGCCGAGAGCAGATATGTTTCTCCAGCAAAGACTCTCTTATTTGACACCATTATGTAAATATCCTGTAAATATACCTTTTCCTAATACACTTCTTATTTGATCTACCTTTGTTTGTTGAGTCGTCATTTGTATTGCTTTCTACATTACTTGTTTCAACCTGCAAACTTAACAGTGACGACAAGGATAAACGTCAAATATAACAGTTTGACGAAGAAATGGAAAGAACTCATTAAAAAAGAAAAAAGTACAACGCAACGGACCTTTTTAAAGAATACAAGTTTTGACGAACAAAATAGTCGTAAAAACGGATTTTACACTAAAGAGAAGTTCGATTCAAGCGGAAAAAATGAATAATTCAGCGAACATTGGAAAACTGTAAAATATTTTACTCGCGAAGTACAACACTAAAAGAAAGAAACGGCTGTTTCCCAAATTCCAAGAACAAAAACTACATTCAGGTTAAAAAAAAAAAGTAACCTCGATTAATAGTATTTTAGTAAATAAAATACTAGTCGGAAAAAAAGAGACAAACCAAAACCTTTAATTGCAGTCTCAAAGAAAAAAAAAAACTCGAACGTGGCAAAAAAAAAGCGACGATTTCCGCTGTTTCCCGTGGAATCCATCTTCAAAAAAAATAAATAAATAAAATAACAAACTGTAAAAGTGAATTTTTGTAAAACGACAAACAGATTCGTATTACTAAATTACGAAGAACAGACTCGTAATACTAAATTACAAGGAAGTAACATACGAAGAAAAAAAAAGTTCACCAGTGGATTTCCTAAATTGCTGTAAATACCAACTAAAGACTTTTTGGTAAACCAAATTTTTCTCTTCGGTATTTAAAAAAAAAAATACCACAGTTAAACTAAAATCAAGGAAAGATTTTTTTTTTTAAACCAAAGTTGTCACTGGATAACGAATATAAGACAGTAAAACTTCACGCAAAAAAAAAAAAAAAAATTAAATGTAGTCCATACATTTTATTTTTTTCAATTGTGACTCGAGTTGAAAAACTTTTTTTTTTATGGAAAGAGTTGTACTTTAGTTCGGCTGTTATTTATTAGGAAATGCCTAAAACGGAAAAATAAATCGTATTTTGTGGTTTCAGCAAAAGCCTCAGTTCTTATGTGGTGGTTGGATGAGCTTGACTCGCTAGCGAAGTGAGAAAATATTATTCAAGCAGCGATATTACTATTGAAAACAGGAACTATGAACAATTTTTTTTTGTAACACAAGCCATTTTATATGGTACGGATATTGTGTTGCATGTGAAATTGTACAATTTTTCTTCGTAACTGCATTACTGCTACTGAAGGATACAAAAAAAAAATGGAAGATTTATCTAGAATATTAATGCAATTTTTGCAGACGCAACAAAAGGTGCAATCCGAGCTAGATGCACGTAGAGAAGAGAAATTATTGAAACGGCAAATGGAACAAGAAGAAAGGCAGAAGAAATTACAATTTGAACAAGAAGAAAGGCAGAAGAAATTACAATTTGAATATGAAGAAAGGCAAAATAAACGTTTTGCTAAAACACTGGAACTATTAAAGACTAATCGAGAAAATGTTGACAGTACTAATTTCTCGCATACAACTATATTTAATAGCATGGACACATTTAATTATGTGCCGGAGGAAGAAAAGACTTTTGAAGCATACTATACAAGATACGAGGATGTCTTTCAACTGGACTGCAAAAGTTGGCCAAATAGCCAGAAAGTGAGCCTTTTACTCAGGGAGTTGGGTGTAAGAGAACACAGCAAGTTCGTATATTATATACTACCTAAATAAACTACAGAATTAGATTTCATGGAAGCTGTAAAATTACTAAAAGAATTATTTAATCCGAATATGTCGCTTTTTCATAAGAGATGGTTGTGTATGAATCTAAGGAAGATGGACAACCAAGATTATTTGACATACGCATCAATTGTCAATAAAAACTGTGATAATTTTAAGCTAGCGGAACTAACAGTAGAAGATTTTAAATGCCTAATCTTCGCACAAGGGTTAGTCTCCACGAAAAATGCAGAAATACGCAGACGAGTGTTGTCTAAGCTGGAATCTGAGCAAGATTTAACACTTCAGAAATTTCTATAATAAACTTGAATACATGGAAAAAGTTGGGTAAACCAACCATGAAAACCAAGTAAATCAGCTCGGACGGTAACTGGTGGTGAGATAAAATTTGAAGGAGAAGTTATCCTTCCGATAAAATTGAAAGGGATTACGAAGAAATTAAAAATGTTCGTATTGAAAAATAACGAAAACCTGTTTTGAATAGATTTAATTGAGAAATTTGGACTCTGGGATAAGCCAATTAATACATAGAATGTACTACTCCAACAACAGAAAATATAAAAGAGGACTTAAAAAAATTATTCCCTGATGTATTTATGACTAAATTAGGTTGTTGCAATAAATTTAAGGCCTCGTTTGAACTTAAAGAAAACACCAGCCCAATTTTTAGAAAAAAGCGAAATTTTTCGTTCGCTGAGGTGGAAAAGATTAATAAAGAATTAGACAGATTGGAACAGACAGGAATACTATCAAAAATAGAACATAGCGACTGGGCAGCCCCCACCATATATGTAAAGAAAAAGAATGATGAAATCAGAATGTGCACAGACTTTTCGACAGGTCTAAACTGCATATTACAAGATTACCATTACCCTCTACCAAGCCCAGAGGAAATATTCACAAAGTTGAATGGTGGTAATATCTTCTCCAAGATAGACTTGAGCGACACATATTTACAAATACCGGTCGAGGAGAATTGCTCCAAAATACTATGCATCAACACGCATAAGGGATTGTACAAATACAACTGGTTGCCCTTTGGCATCAAAGTAGCGCCTGCCATTTTTCAACAAGCGATGGACACCATGCTAAGTGGTATTGAATGTGCATACCTGGACGACATTGTTATCAGGAGCAAATCCCTAGAAGAACATAAGGAGCATTTAAAACAAGTATTCACTCAAATACAAGAATTCGGGTTTAAAGTAAAAGAAAATAACTGCGACTTTTGTATGAGCGAAATTAAGTATCTTCGACATATAATAAATAAACATGGGCGACGTCCAGACCCAGAAAGATCTGCGGCAATAAAAAACATGCCAGCACCTAATAATGTAACAACCTTGCAGAGTTTCTTATTTGTAGTTGTTGAAACGTAAGTGGAACTCTCAGCCTGTTTCCCTCACGTAATTACCCTTTGTGCATCTGGTGCAATATATTATGTAAACTACATTGGGACTATCGCAGGTGAGCGGAGGGAGTTTAAATTGAGTGTTTGTGCCTGGGGGGGGGGTGTAAATGTGTCGCTAGTATTAATGTGTTTGCACACTTTGCACCTGGGTTTGTTGCATAGTTTGTTTCCTAGTGGTGCAGAAGTGTTGTGTATTTTTGTGGATGTTAGAAGTGACCTTAGATTTGGGGGCTGTCTTCTTGCACTGAGTGGAAGCGTGTTGTATATTGTGTTGAGGATGGGATCATGCTGCAGTTGCCTGAATACTTGTTTAAGGGGTTTGTGGAGTTTGTGTTATTGTTGCAATCAAATACCATTGGTATTTTTGCAGATGATGTGTTACGTTTATATGTGAGTAAATTTATCCTGCTTATATGTTCTGCTTTCCTAATTGATTCTTTAATTATTCTAAGGGGGTAATTCCTATGAAGGAAGTAGTTGGCCAGAATTCCTACTTGTTTTTTGTACTTGATCGGGTCTGAGCAGATTCGTTTGACATGTAGGCACTGGCTGTATATAATAGATTTTTTTATGTTGATAGGGTGGCAACTATTAAAATTAAGGTAACCGAGGCCATCGGTGGGTTTGGTGTAAAGTGATGTGGTGATGTGATTGTTTGTGATGTTTACTAAAACGTCTAAAAATGGGATGTGTGTGGTGGAGTGTTCTGTCGTGAATTTTATGCTGTTGTGACAGCTGTTTATGTGTTGATAGATGTCCATCAATGCTTCTTCACCATGTGGCCAAATGAGAAAGATGTCATCTATGTACATATAATAGTGTAGTGGTTTTAAGTGGTAAGTGTGAATGTGTTTCTGTTCAAATATGTGCACGTATATGTTGGCATAGCTGGAAGCCATTTTGGTTCCCATGGCTGTGCCTTTAATTTGTAGGTAGTGGTGGTTGTTGAATGTGAAGTTGTTGTGTGTTAAGATAAATTGTATAATGTTGCATATGTCGTTGATGTTTGTGTCTTGTAGATTTTGAGTGTGTAAGAAGTTCTTGCACACAGATATTTCTTCCTCATGTGGGATGTTGGAATAGAGTGAGGACACATCCATAGTCACAAGAATTGCATTGTTTGGTATGGTCCCTATCCTATTTAAAATTTGTAGATAGTGTGTGGTGTTTTTAAGGTTACTGGGGATGTTTGACAACAGTGGGTTGAGAATGTTGTCTATATACCCCGAGATGTATTCTGTGAGGGTTCCAATACCCGAAACGATGGGTCGGCCGGGTGGTACTATTCGGAGGGCCTTAGCTACGCGGTATGTTTCTGAGGTTTTGTTAATCGGTACCTCAGTGTTTACTGTGTTACCTAGTGAAAGGTGTGTGAGTGTGTCGCTAACTATTTTGGGGAGTTTATGGATTTTGGGGATAGTGTAGAAGATGGATGGTTTGGATGGTCTGGCATTAATTTCTTGATCGTGGTTCTAGTGCTATGGTCTAGATTGCTAACTAGGTTGCTAAGATTAAGTAATGAAATTTGCTATATTAGTGTATTTTTGTGCACAAAATCAGAATATGTCACTAAAAATCTCCAAAAATTTATGGTTTCCAAATAATCTGCAGTAAATGCACATAAATATGCTGCAATTCCTTAAAAATGCCTTATATCCATTAAAAAAAGGAAGTTAGAGAACTATTTTGTTAATACATATTTATTTTATTGTTACTGTGTCTTTCTCGTCATTTATTCAAATTGAATTGTAATGCATTTTATGTAAAAAAAAAAAACGAAATCTAAATTTAGGACTATTTAAAAATGAATATATTGCAATATTTCTTTGGTATTATTGTAGTTTAATAGCTTCTGTTACTCCTCCACCTCTGACCACCTCTCCAAAGTATGTAATTCTACCTTTATAGACAACTAGCGAGGGGTACCCGGCGTTACCCGGGTGCTTGTAGGGGTGTGTGATGTTAAATAAAAAAGAAACCGGGGGGGGGGTAGGATCGAAGCCGAACCCCTGAGGTGAAGTTTGAAAATACAATCGGCCAGCCAGAAGTGAAAGATGTTTGAAAGTCGTCGAGCGTTACGACGACGACGATGATGACGATGTAAGCATTGTTATAAACGAAGTAAGAAAAGAAAACGTTTTAATTAAGCGGGGGGGGGGGTAAAACACAAAAAAAAATAACGTAAGGCAAACAAACGATTAAAACAGAAAAACGAATGAACGTTATGTGAAAAATGGCTTAAATAATACAGGGTTCAATATTTAAATTTAAAAAATCGAAAAAAAAAAAACATCTCACACCACGATTCGAACCCAAAACGTTTAGATAATGAACCAAGGCCTTAACTACCTGCGCTAAAGCGGCGTATATTAAGTTTGTTCAGTTTATCAACTATTTAAAGTAAATCAGGTCATGACGTCATCTGACGCATGCGTTGTTGACCCTTCAAGTTCATAGTTTAGCTTTAATTAATTTTTTTTTACCGATAACATTTTTAAATTGTAAATTAAGACCGCCATTAGAGCTTGCTGACGTCAAGATCACGTAACATGACTCAGCGGGTTTTAAATACAAGTTGACCCAAAATAAATGGCCGCGTGTATACTTTATGTAGAAGAGTTGGCGGCCGTATTTTTGGGGGCAGTTATAAATCGATTTAAAAATATGTAATGTTTAACATTAAAATGTCACTTTTTTGCCCCCCCCCCTGCAGAAAATCGATCAGTTGACGCAGTTCTGATGGTCACTTTGGGCCAATTTTTCGATATTTGTCGTCCAGAAGGTGGGGCTTTCATATGAGACCAAGTTTGTGAATTTTTGTTGTGTCTGTCGAAAGTTTTTAGCAGACACACAAACATACATACATACACACAAACATACATACACACATTTTCGCTTATATATATAGATTACATGTAAACACCTTGAATAACTTTAATGAGAGATAAACAAAAATTATTTTAGAATTTAATATAAAATGATTTCCCGTTTTGAGCCATTTCAGCACTTTGGGGCAGTTAACCGATTTTTTTTCTATGGTAGATTAATCCTGTGCGTTTTTTTTCTAAAAGGCGAATATGTGTGGTTTTAAGAGGGTCTTTGTGTGCAATTATGAGAGGGGGGGAGCTTGCCACTTTGGGTTAATGATAGGGGTAAGGGAAATTCTGTATGAACATCCTGAGGACTTGATAGAAACAAAACAAAAATAATTTTAAAATTTAGAGTGGAGGTTGGTTTCACATAAATTTAATGTAAAATAATTCACCATTTCGAGACTATTCTAGCATTTTAGGACAGTTGACCAATTTATTTTTATGAGAGATAAATCATGTGCTTTAAGGAAAGATTTTTTTACACTTATATGTAGCTTACAAAGGAATTTGTTTGGTGGGGAGCTCTGCCACTTGGACTTAGCGTTATTGTTAGGTTCTGGCTGGGAAGGTGGCAGACTTCGCTGTGATGGTGAAGCAGATTAAACAACATACAACACATGTGGTAATATATGTAAAAGAATCTTAGCTTTACAAAAATATTACTATATGTTGGGGATACACCCATATTACTAGGAATAATGAACATTACCATGATGTCACTTCCACCCATGAGAAGTGGTTTATGAGAGAGTTAGTGACTGACATGGGAAGTGGATGGTCATTCATAACTACTCCTGCCATACGCAAAGATATTGTTCAGTTCCCACTTTTATGTATTTTGTAAATACATATTTTATTGTTACTGTGTCTTTTTCGTCTTTATTCAACCACTAATACCACAATAAACTGGCAATGAAGATTCAAATACATATGAGGGAAAACTAAATTTTAAAATACACATAACCCCCCAAAACATTTGGCGGCGGAAAATGTGTCTCTTACACAAGATAACTCCAATGACTATAAAAAAAAAAACTTATTGTACAGGGACTTTTTGTACGAGGACTTTTGGAAAAAAAAAGAAAAAACACAAGTCGATAAATACAAAAATGTTGGAGGAATTTGTAAGTAAAATCTCTCCTTGTCTCTTTACGAAAAAAAAACTAATTTTTTTATTTCTTAGAAAGTTGGGAAAAAGTAATTCTTGTCTTTAAAATAAAAACATGACGTCATTATAAAATGTCATATTTTAACTTGTTCGTTTTGAAAGAAAGATTTAACCTGAATTTGATATTTGCATGTTCACGTATGCAAATGAGCTTTTCAGTTTGAAAAGAAAAAACTGTCCTTTGTTCTTTTTTTTAAAAAAAAAAGAGAAAAACCGAAACGGTCATTATTAAAAGCATTGACCTAATTCAGCATGTGTTCAAAAGTGACTTTGTTAATAATGCTAAGATATGTAAATTGTGAATATTTTCTTATGTCTAACATTCATTGGAAAGCATGAACTGGGAAAACTGAATTATTCAAATAAAATTTTTTGTTTTGTCTCTAGTTGTAAATATTTTTCTTTGCTTTTCCTGACTGTGATTGGAAGGCAACATTTTTTATTTTATTGAAACGTTGACATTATATTTTTTGCTAATAGACAAAGAATGCCATTTTTGTAGCAATAAATTTTAAGAACAAACTCTCCCGCACCCTGTTTACAGACACAAAAAAGACATTTTTTTGCCTTCAAGATATTTCTTTGCACAGTTTCAGAAGAAAAAAAAGATAAGACAGCGAGTCTTATCTATACTCGAAAATGAACCAGGGCTCACTCTCTGGAAGTTGGCTGAAGATTGCCAACATGTAATTAGTGTGAAGAACAACTCCTAAAACGAAAAGAAAAACCAAGCATAACCAAAGTTTTACGATCTAATCTCCAAACCAAATTTGCCTACAAGGTCATGCAATCATTGAGTGGACAACATTGGTTCGTTAGATGTTTTTATAAAAACAAAATATGCTATGAATGTGGCAGGAAAGGCCACAAAGTGACACGTTGCAAAAAGAACAAAAACCACTGGGTTCAACAAAGAAGATTTGACAGAAAAGTTGAGAGTAACCGGTGGAAATATGTCACTGTCAACATCCCCAATAAGATAGTTAAGTTACAGTTGGACTCTGGTTCAAACCTGTCCATTATCAATCTACTGTGAGAAATTTTCCACATACAACTGCCATATTGTTTTTGGCCGCCTACATACTTTGTAAGCCGGTCTGTCATTGGTTTAATTTGAATGCGTCAATCTTGTCTTGGCGCCAATTTGTATTCATGTATTATTATTTCACTCTGAGAATAAACACAGGAAACAGCAGACTAACAACAGCGGCGCTCTGTCTAGAGTGCTAGGATTTTACCTTCTTGGACACCAAACAGTGGGTGAACGAAGGACATTTCTCTAAATACATAATTGCTGAACTTATTCTACCCAATGAGGATATTCTACTGTGTTCGACATGATATATTTGCTTATAGGAATTTATTCCTATTTTTCCAGAGACCACGAGGTCCTAAATTATGCTGTATTGGGTGCGAATATTCACACCGTGTTCACTATGTACAACATGAATCCTTCTAAAAGGAAACCCGAACTAACATTCCCACAGAGGAATCAAACTAAAGGCTCCATGCATATGGATAGCAAATTCAGCCACTGTTTTTGCAAAGGACTTACCGTGACCAAAGAACTTTAATTTCTGATACATTGTGAATAAAATTTGAGTTTTAAAAGTATGGCTTTGTTTGTGGAATTTCATTTGCCATCTGCAGGGAGGAAATTGGGTGTGTGGGAAAGAAATTTCTTACACTACAGACATGGAAAAGGTTGAAGATACCACCCATGCATATGACGAATAAGTCAGCTCAAGCAGTCACAGGAAATAAAGTAAAATTTGAGGGAGAACTGACACTTCCTGTGACGTTAAATGTCACTACCAAAAAAGTGAAAGTTTATGTGTATGAGACATCCGAAAACATTTTTGGAACAGATTGGATGGAGCAATTTGAATTGTGGGACCAACCTATGAACAAATTCTGCCATAAAGTAGAAGACTCTCTACAGGGGCACAATGACTTGAGGATGAGTTAAAGGAAAAATATCCAGAAGTTTTCTCATCGGGTCTTGGAAGATGTACCAAGGCTATAGCCAGATTCGAACTGAAAGAAAATGCTCTACCCATTTTCAAGAAGAAACAAAATATCCCGCTTGCAGCAACTGAGAAAATTGATAAGGAACTGGATCGGCAACAAAAAGCTGGAATACTATCGAAAGTCAGCACCAGTGATTTGGCAGCCCCTAAAGTATATATGACACAAAAAGACAAATCAGATTTGTGTATGTTTGGATTTCTCAATGAATCTTTTTCTCATACATTATTATTCAATCCTGGAAATAATAGTAGCGAGTGACATAAGCTGAAATGGTGTTGGAGCTTGTATACTTCACATAATGCCCAACGATACCAAAATATAGATTAAGATGTTGCACCGATGACACCAGCGATACACCACTGTTGGAAGAAGAACTTATCAACACTATTTTTGATACATTTGATCTTGAACCTTCCTGAATAGCATTTGAACTTAGACGGTCAGTTCAGAGAGGAAAGGTCGCCGATCCACTAATGATCGATCCTAAATGTATTAACAGCTTTTACAAACAAAAAGCTTGGGCGGGGGATGGTGAGGCTGCATCCCTATTACTAGGAATAATGAACTATTCCATAACGTCACATCCGGGTATGAGAGGCGGTTTATGAGAGAGCCGGTAACAGACATGCAAAGCGGATGGTCGTTCACAACTAGTCCTGTTATGAGCAAAGATATTGTTCAGTTCCCACTTTTTGTATTTTGTTTATACATATTTTATTGTTACTGTCTTTCTCATCATTTATTCAACCACTGACACCACACCACACCACTAAAAAAATAATTCATAACAATTAAACTTTTACCATACTTAGCTATTCTTAATTAGCTAAATTAGTGCTATGGAAGAGGTAGGGTGTCCCCTTTTATTGAGAGGCAAAATTGTGCATGCTTACCCCAAGCTGGCCAGCTGAAAAAGAGAATGTGTCAAGGGGAATTGCATTGTTGCCCCTTCACTGTATTCGTCCACATGTGACCAAATCACCTCTCGGCTATGAGTGAGTGACAACACAGTGGCACATGCAACAAATAATGCCATATGTCAAAACCGTATGATATAAATGCGGGTGTACATCAGGGGTCGATCCTTGGACATTTATTATTCCTGATATTCATAAATGACCTCCCTGATAAAATTGTGTCTGAGATGGGCATATTTGCTGATGACACTATGCTCCATAACAGGGACAAGGGGAAAACAAATGAACCCATATCCAAGGCAATGGTGGAAACCCTAGAGGAAGACCTCTGGTCTGTAGTGGAATGGGGACAAAAATGGATGGTAACATTTAATCCTGCAAGACTAAGCTAATTTCCTTTAATTATTACAAGAAACCTTCTCAACCACCAATATGGCTATGACATTACGTGAAAGTACTTCATTCAAAATCCTTGTCTTAACGTTCACAGGGAACATGAGTTGGAACAGATACATCAAGAGCATTGCCGAGGCTGATGCAAGGAAAGTGGTCTGTTTCTACCATGCTAGAAAGTTACACATGAAAGTATCCTGTACCTCTACAAGGCCACTACTCGCCCATGTATGGATTATTTTTGTCACATAGGGCTGGTGCATCTGCTACATGTCTCTCACTCCTGGATAGGGTTCAAAATAGAATCACCAACCTAATAGGTCTCAAACTATCAGCTAAGCTTCAACCGCTGTCCCATAGACAAAATGTCCCACCCCCTGCCTGTTTTACAAGTATTTTAATGGTAGATTCTCCGACGAACTACAAGGCCATGTCTCCCCATTGACAAACAGCAAAATCGCACCCTACACAAAGATTCCCAGATGTCAGAAAGCTTTCTACTCTAATAATTTATTTTCCAGAACTGCTAAACTTTACAATTCTCTTCCAGGTTCCTGCTTCCCTGACTGTACTGACATACAGAAGTTCAAGTGTAGTGTAAACATATTGCTGCTCAATTCCCTACATAGTGTTCTTGCAATTATATCCCCTTACATCAAAATCGGACTGTGCCTTGTTTGGAGTAAAAATGCAATAAAAAAAATTCACTTTTTTATAAGATTTGTCATGACAAGGTCTCACTGTTAAATATTAATCATCATTTCCTGATACTTTTTTTTTAAAAAGCTAGGATGGACCTATACAATGCCCTTCCCCCTGTACTTTTCTCTTTTAATCCTTTTCTTTTAACGAATTATCGAGTGGACACTGATCTATCATATAAAAAAAGATCAATATTTGTAAGTGGTGCTCAGTTTCTAATAAAATATATCAGTAAATCGATCTCCCATGTTGAAACCACTTAACAAGAACCTGCACCTCTCTTATATAAAGGAAATTTCATTTATTAATAAAAGGGCAATGATATTATCCAATGTGTCCAATATTGTTTTCACTAGTCACCATGCTTGTTTTCATGTGTAAGTGTATTGTATTTTTGCACATGCAAAAAAAAAACATGGACACCAGTGAAAACAATATAGAAACATTGGATAATAAAGGTTTTAATATCATTTCCCTTAGATTAATAAATAAAAAATCCTTTATATAAGAGAGGTGTGCATGTTCTCAGATGGTTCTAATGTGGGTGATCGATTTACTAGAATGTTGTATTAGAAACTGAGCATCCCTTATGAATATTGAGTTTTTAAGGGTATGGTAGATTAGTGTCCACTCAGGTAATAATTCATTGCAAAAAGGCGAAAAGAAAGAAATATATACAAGGACGGAGTGTGCATTGTACAGATTCATGTAAGTTTTTTGTGTTCATAGCATTAAAACTATCAAGAAATAATTAATTGACAAGTAATATTTAATGGTGAGACCTTTTCAAGGCAAATTTAAAAAAATAGAAAAGCACCCCCCCATGTATGAAGTGTTTCTACGTATTTTTAAAATGTTTGAACTTATAACCCTCACCGTTATCTCTTTCTGCCCTACACAGCCACTAAACTTGAAAAAATACTTATGATTAAATGTCCCATTTACCGCAGAATGAACAAGAAGTGAATGCTCATTTTATGTTAAATTTATATAGAAAAATTAAAATGTTAAATTTTCATTATTTTGAAAAAAAAAAACTTCTTTCATATTACCTTTAAAGGCTGTTTAAACGTGTAAGCAAAAAAAGTAGATTTTAATTTCTTTTAGGAGGTAAACTATGCTGAGTTAGGTTGTAAAAAATACTTCTGCGGTTACTCATTATGAAAGATTATCATTTACATCACCGAAAGATGTAGTTAGATAATAAATTTTTTTGAGGTGAAAACCAAACACTCGACTAAGATAATTTTGTATTCTTTTTCTATGATTAAGACACTCACTTTTTGGTCCCCTAAAGAAGGAGGATTGAACCTAGTAATTCGCTCCCATTTATTTGTTTGTTTGTTCGCACTTTTCTCAATAATCATGCCTTGGATTTAAAAAAAAAATTGCACAAACATTAGTCATAATAAAAGTAAATTTTTGCCAGAACAGATTTTTTAGGCTAATTCTGGTTGCCTCCTCAGGGGGCAGTATAGGAGTAAAGTTGCCCCCAAATCAGTTGTCCATTTGTTTATTCACACTTTTCTCAATAACCACACCTTGGATTCTTTGGAAATTTTACACAAACATTATTCATGGTGAAAATAAATTTTTTCACTCGTGGAGAGGGACTTTGTATTCTCAGCTTGTTCACTTAAGTAGCTGCAATTCGTTTTTTCTTTCTCTCTCTGTCTAAACTTACTATATCCAACAGCAAAATCACATATAAACAAGGCAGCATCCAAAAAACAAAAAATTCCTGTCAAACAAAACATCTGTCTTTTTATTTTGCCAACTCAGACAAAGCTTAACAGCACCTAAATTTACATAATCATATTCTTGTACCTAAAGGGTCCTAGCTTCATGCACCAATGCTTCCTTACATCAGGTACATATTAAGCATGAGTGGTTATTGTTAATCCTCTCCACACCATTACTCCTCCCTCAATCTCATGATCACACAGCCAGCATCCTAGTGGTGATCCTTTTTGTCAAGTGCTCCTTTGTAAAATTGGAGCATCTTTGGATGCATATGCTTTCACATTTACTTCAGTTACTATTTCATCATTGTGTATCAGACTGACTTGCTTCCTGAAGATTTGCTCTTAGATCTTTCCTCCAACAAGAGGACACTATAATAGAGAGACAGGTTCTTCACATGTCAGCATTCCATGCACCAGCACGGATGGTAGACTGATTATTTCTGTTACCCGATCCTGGCCAAATTTCATGCTGTAGTGATTCTCTCGTGCCACAGTCTCCAACCTAATTAAAGACTGTGTTCAGAACCTACTGATGGTAGCACAACATCAACTCATTTCGCATGAACTTAATAATGGTAAATTGCATTGGGTGATGCATTCAATGGGAGTCATTGTCATTTGGGATCACATTGTACCAGTAGCCTCTAGTATGTAACTGCAGATTCAATCCTGGTTGCAATTCATTTTACAGTATGGTGATATTGCTCTACTATGCCATTTCTGGCAAGGATGTATATGCAGTGAAATCTCGGGTTCATGCCTCACTTATCTGTGACTACCCGAAATTCCTTGTTGCAGAAGGTGGTGCCATTATTTGTGAGTAACTCCCATGGTGGCCCACATTTACAAAAGACCACTTCCAGTTGATGAATAAACAGCCTCCACATGAAAAACCTTAATGGGCCATAATTTGCGATTACTAAGAAATGATAAACACAATAATTTGTAATCCCGATCTCCAGCCATTAGTTATTGCTGCTCACTTTGACTTTTCCCTTCTCCCAGTGAACTGTTGCTGGATTTATTGATTAGCATTTAACGTCTATATAGCCAACTTGACTTTTGTTTTTGTTATCACTGGGCAAACTCTTTTGGTGAAATAAATTAAATATGTTTCATTTCTTGGTGTACACTGTTTTGTGAATCGCCAGGAACCCAATTGCATGCTGCTCAGCTACATTTAAAGCACCAATAAGCAACTAGGATCTCCCATCTTTCTCCACTGCATTGAACCACCACAGTTGAATGCAGGGTTGTGGAGTCGGATGGGAAAATCTGACTCTGACTCCCACTTTTAGAATTCCTAGGAAGATGCCTCTGATTCTGACTCCAACTTCTTTGATATCTTCGACTCCAACTCCGGCACCTTGATCCCTCTGAGGAAATCTATCCTGCAGATCGATATGCTAGCCTGCCAGACCTATTTAGCAAGCATTTTATAATTACTTTTCATGTATATTATTTTTCATGCTTGTTACAATATTTTTATATGTAATGGGGTATGATTCCGCACAGTCGGGAGATTCTATGTATAAACGATGCTGCTAGGAATTCATGAATCGAATTAATTCACATTCTGCTACCAACCAATCAGAAACCAAAATTGCTCCATAAATATTAAACCTTTCTGTAGCAATTTTGTATATGTTTTCTTCGTGTCAACGTGGGAAGAATCTTTTTCTCTGTGGATTCCAACTCAAGAACTGTCTACTGCGAACCAGTCACCTCCCAGTACTTGTGTAGAACAACGAACCATCAGAAACTGTTCTGAAACTAAACATGGCTTACACTTCTAGAATGCTTAACATTCACTTGTATGATAATTTTACTCACATATATACTCAACCAGCTTGATAAAATAAGTTAAGATAACAAAGGGATAAAAAATTTACGATTAAATTTTATTATGCGATCGGTTCAAAAGGGAATACAATATTTAAGGATAGGGAAAACTCTTTAGGCCATGGCCTTTCGAAGCCAAACGCTTCTCATCAGAAGAGGGGAATAAAGTGTGTAGAGAGAGAGAGATTTGGATATGAAATTCAATATCCTTTTCATTTTGAACCAATATATAATTTCCCTTACACTATGATTTAAAAACTTTTAATTATAATATTCTATGTTTGTTGTATTTAGCAAATTAGGTATAAACCATCTATAATATTTGCTAATATTTTTCCTCTGAGGAGTTGGGTAAACATTGAAAACTTATAGGTTAAGGAGAAACTGAAATTATTGAAATGTATTCTTTGTCTTGCATATAATAAAAATTCTAGATTTGAAATTTAACCATTTCACATTATAAAATTTAAATTACTAAATTATGATTTATTTGCTCTATCTGGTATATCGAGCAATTTTTATTTAGCTGGGATTGTCTTTATAAAATATTACAGCCATCAATATTTTGTAAGACCGATAATTACTGGATTTCCATACCATTAGATCTATTGCATTACATTATTTGGAAGTGTACATATATATAACATAGACTGTATATGTATATAACACCATCTCTCTCTCTCTCTCTCTCTCTCTCTCTCTCTGCATATATATTTCTTTTCTTTTTGTATTTCTATTTATAGCATTTTTAAATTTGTATTTTTATTTATAGCATTTTCTTTATTTGTATTTACATTTCTTTTTATTTATTTGCAGATATTAACTCTGCGAGCAAATGATTTTCCAGATCAGCAAAAATTGAAAATAATCTTGGAGCTGTTCTAGATAAGGGTTGCCATATTTTCTGTGAAACAAATTGCTCATTTTTCTTCAAAGTCCTAAAATCTCTGAGAAATTTTCTATGATGAGAAATATAAGAGAAAAATAATATATACTTTAAAAGCTTTACTGATTTATATTTAAAACAAATCAATTTTTAAAAGATACGCAAGCAAAGAAAAACGTATTCTTGTCAATTTGTGCATCTACAGAATTTAAATCTAAAAGAGAGAGATGGTATACATTACAAGTTTTACTGATTTATATTTTTTAATCTCTATAAAGCTACATTCGAGCACAATAGAGAAAGCTTGATTTTGTAAGCATAAAAATTCAGATTTTCCTCAAATAATAGTCTCAATATAAATATGGAAAAACATGCTGCTGAAAAACAATATTCTTGTCAAGTTTGTGGATCAGCATTTTCACAGACTTCTCATCTGACAGCTCATATGAGAACGCATACAGGTGAGCGACCATATCTTTGTCAGGTGTGTGGCGCTTCTTTTTCACAAAATGGTACTCTAAAGACCCACATGCGAACTCATACAGGAGAGAAACCATATTCTTGTCAGATTTGTGGAGCTTCGTTTTCAGAAAATGGTACTCTAAAAAAACACATGCTTGTTCACACAGAAGTAAAACCATATTCTTGTCAAGTTTGTGGGGATTCTTTTACACAAACTTATACTCTAAAAGCACACATGCGAATACATACAAAGGAAAAACCATATTTTTGTCAAGTTTGTGGAGCCTCTTTTGCACAAAATGGTTATCTCAAAATTCACCAGCGAATACACACTGGCGAAAAACCATATTCTTGTCAGATTTGTGGGGTTGCATTTACAACTATTTCTAACCTAGAAAGACACATAAGAAGCCACACTTCAGAGAAACCACATGTTTGTCAAGTTTGTGCCTCTGCATTTCGAAATTCAACTTATCTTAAAGAACACATGCGAATACACACAGGTGAGCGACCATATTCTTGTCAGATTTGTGGGTCGGCATTTTTAAAGAATTATAATTTGAAATCGCATATGAGAACTCATACAGGTGAGCGACCATATTCTTGTCAGATTTGTGGGTTAGCATTTTTACATAATTCTAATCTTAAATCGCATATGAGAACTCATACAGGTGAGCGACCATATTCTTGTCAGATTTGTGGGTCGGCATTTTTAAAGAATTCTAATCTTAAATCACACATGAGAACTCATACAGGTGAGCGACCATATTTTTGTCAGGTGTGCAGGGCTTCTTTTTCACAAAATGTTCATCTCAAAATTCACCAGCAAAGAAAGCACATACAAACACATACTAGTGAGCAACCATGCTGATGATCTCTGAGAGACCCAGACAACCTAGGCAAACACTGGTTTCGGTACGTTATTCTGTACAGTGTCAGCATTTTCCACATTCTGGTGTCCAGTCTATGTCCTTTTGTGGCAAGTCAACAATACCAAAGCCATATAACAATGTGAGCGATCATATTCCTGTCAGGTTTGTAGAGCCTTTTTTTCCAAAAATGTTAATCTGAAAATTCACCAGCGAAAGAAACACATAGGAACACATACTCGTGAGAAATCAGGCTCTTGTGTAATTTGAGGATATGCATCTTCATGGAAGAAAAATTTGGAAAAACATGGAAATACACACCGGAAAAAATGAAAAGAAACTGGAGTCTTAAGAACATCTCCATCATTAATCATTATAGGAGCAACCGAGCTGATGAAAAATAATTTCAAAATAAATCTGACATATATACATGGTGAACTAAGTGCAAGAGAAATGCAAACTTTTGCACTTAAAGGAATGGTTAGAATTTTATAAAGATCTATCACATGGAGTAAGTAAACTAATGGGAAAATGTTCGGCATCCAGTAGAATGCCACATTAACAAAAACAAAGTGACAAGAAAATTAAAACCAGAGAAATAAAAGATAGCAAAATATCAGGATCTAAAGAATAATTTAAAAACATGATCCCTGAAAGAAATCAACTGACTTAATAAAAAAAAAATCTTAAGAAATACTTAGAAACAATCCCTTGAATACCAAGCTGGCATGAAATACAGATAGCAGCCATAAAGGTATCTATTGTTAGTGTCTATTGTTAAAAGAGTGCTTGGATATAAATTCAAATCGTAATGAAATCAAGTGTTAACCCTTGGATGGAGCCCCTTGATATCTTAAAAATAACAAATCTAAAACAATTAAAAAATAAATATTACCAGACTACAACTGACCCAGAAAAAAATATTCGATGCATCACTTATAGAATGTCCATCAACAGTTTGACAGAAGTATAATCTTCAGAAACACGGGCAAACAACCCATGTTTTTATAAATTTTATGGGTTTTACACAGAGGTCACATATTAAAATTAACAAGATGAGTAATTTATATATTTATTTGAAGACTATTATCCTCATCTTCTAGGAACTAGGAGATGAGGATAATAATCAACAAACAAATAAATATATAAATTACTCATTTCAAAAGGATTCTAATAATAAAAATAATACACCATTCAGTATAGATCTAATGATGGAAGACCAAATAGAAAGATTAAAAGTTGAATATATAAGACCAAAAATTCAACCTTCATCGCCCTTCAGAACCCATGGTGCAGTGGATAGAGACGTTGAGTCTATACAGTTCCAGGAGAGCATTGTCTGAAGATAACGATTTCAATCCTACCCAAAGCTGACGTGAGACTTAGTTGGCCCAAACATGGTAAGAAAACAACTATGGAAAACTGTAATTACTAGAGCTATGACAACAGTAGATTCTTTTCATTGTTTTGACTCTCGAGTGTATATCTGTCACAGTTAAGCAACCGAGAACCACATCACTCTATATAAAAGCATATAAGATATCAAGGATACACACTCGAGAGTCAAAACAATGAAAAGAATATGTGTAGAAATTTTAGTTTAATTTTTCTTTATTTACCTCCCCTTCCTTCCCCCCCTCTAATTGGTATATTTTCTTCTCTCTTTCTCCCCTTCTTTTCTCCCCCTCTCTCGGTGAATCTGGTGGTACTACTTCTGGCTGTGTCTCGTGATATTCGATAAAAGGAAGAAGAAAAAAACACAACAGACTGGCAGAAGAAAAGGAAAACGCCAGACCGGTGTTAGGCTTTTTGAAAACGCCAGAGCGGTGTTGCGACTTTGGAATTACGACAGAGTAGATTTGCAGCCTCTGCTTTACACCAGTGCGATGTTGCGACCTTCGAACGAAAACGCCAGAGCAGTGTTGCGACCTTCGAACTAAAGCACGAGAATGGTTTTGCGAACTTTGATATGCCAAAAGGGGAAAAAAGCAAGTAAAAATATATTTATGAACCGCCAGACGGACTGATTTGGCAGCCAAGCCGAACTATACATTTCCTTCCTTTCCTATTTTTCTTTCTGATAAAATTTATACCGGTTTACCTTAGCCTTTTTTTTATTATTTAATGTGATTTAATTTCTTTAGAACACTTAGTCTCGTGCAACGGGATAAAATTTGTTGAACGTGACGATAAAATTCCCGTTATATGTTGTTGTCCTAGCCCTAGTAATTACTGAGGATCCAGTTAAGAGACTTAGCATTCCTATCTTGTAGTTTACCATCTAACAAAGGCCAGAGGAACAGGTGGCCAAAGTTGTGGAACAACAACTAAAAGATGAGTATAATAAACAACAAATAAATTATTAATAGAAATTCGTCCAATATACAATGACAATATTGTTATACACACATACCTTTTACATTACATATACACAGTTTTGGTGTCATTTGATTACAGACTCCACACAAGAGATCGTATAGGACTTTTGATTACATACGAAAAAGTAAAGAAAAAATGAAAACACAATGTAGAAAAACGGGCCCAATTTTGTTTGCAGAAATGTAATAGAATAAAGAAATGTGCTAAAAGAAAAGGAATTATATTTTAACTAATATGTCGCAAATAATCGTTGAATAATTTTTTTTTTTTTTTTTTTAATTCAATTTTCACCCCAAACAAGGCACAGTGCCACTTTGAAGCAGGGGGCTACTATTAGGGAATTAATTAGCGGGGTCATTATGAAGGGAGAAGAGTAGAAAGATGTTTGTTAACATTACACTTGAACTTCTGCATATCATTGCAGTTGGGAAAGCAGAATCCCGGAAGGGAGTTCCAAAGACCCGCAGTTCTGGGGAAGAAACTATTGGAGTAAAAGGCTTTCTTGCACCTAGGGATCTCCACTGTAAAGGGATGAGACTTAGTAGCTTGTCGGGTTTGTCGGGGGTAGTTACGTCGGGGAGGTACAAGTGTTTGCAGTTCGTCAGAGCATTCACCATTAAAGTATTTGTAGAACAGGCAGAGGGATGCAACATCTCGTCGATGGGACAGAGGCTGAAGCCCAGATGACAGTTCAGGACCTATCAGGTTTGCGACTCTTTTTTGAACCCTGTCCAGGAGCGAGAGACAAGCAGCAGATGCACCAGCCCAGATGTGACAACAGTACTCCATACATGGGCGAATGGTTGCCTTATAGAGGTATAGGATACTGGCAGGCGTAAGTAGTTTTCTAGCACGGTAGAGGGAGCCAACCTTCCTTGCAGCAGCCTTGGCAATGCTCTCAATGTATCTATTCCAGTTCATATTCCCTGTAAACGTTAGGCCGAGGAGTTTAAAAGAAGTACTTTCAGGCAATGTGTTCTTGGCCATTGCTATTGGTGGTAGAGAAGGTTTCTTGTAGTTATTGAAGGAAACAAGCTTAGTCTTAGCAGCATTGAATGAGACCAACCATTTTTGTCCCCATTCCACTACGGATTGGAGGTCATCCTCTAGTGTTTCTGCCATTTTCTTGGATATGTGTTCATTTGTTTTCCCCTCATATCTGTTATAGAGAGTGGTGTCATCGGCAAATATACCCATCTCCGAAACAATTTTATCAGGGAGGTCGTTTATAAATATCAGGAACAATAGAGGTCCAAGGATAGACCCCTGAGGCACTCCCGCATTTATGTCATATTGTTTGGATTTACGTCCGTCGAGGACAACTTTGATTTTTCTATTACTTAAGAAGGATTTAATTACGTTATGAATTCTTCCAGTGATTCCATATGATCTAATTTTCCTTAGAAGACCATCGTGCCATACCCTGTCAAAAGCCTTAGATATATCAAGGGCCACCGCTCTACCCTCCCCTGTTTTATCCAATGAACGGTATATACGTTCAGAAACTACAGTTAAGATATCTGCTGTTGAACGGGCTTGCCTGAATCCATATTGTTTGTCAGTCAAGAGTTTAGCAGCTGTTAGGTGCTGGACTAGGGCTTTATTAACTAAGGACTCAAATATTTTGGCGAAAAGCGGGAGGAGGCTAATGGGGCGATAATTTAGTGGGTCAGTTCTTTCACCAGAATTCTTGAAGACTGGTACCACAGAGGCGGAATAATGAAAGAAAATATTTCATGTTGGTGGAAAAGATAATGTAACTATTTAAAATTGTGTGAATTGTTGATGTTTTGCTTTCACGGTCGTCATAACAAAATGAATGTGCTACTGTTATGAGTTGGTCAGGAGATCATTTACAAATGTTTTGTCATACAGTGAGATATTTATAATTGTAGAGTATATAAATAAAATGTACTTTTGTTTGTATCAGAATTGTATATTGAACTTTTGAGCTTTTTAAAAACGGAAAAATTGAACTTTGTGGCTCTATGTGTAATGTCTTAACATGATGTGAAAATTTTGTTTCAATTTTTAACAGAACTGTTGTTTTTTTAAGGATTGAAAAGTTTTCGTTGTTAATTATATAATGCTCATTGGAAAATGTAATTGTAATATTGTATATATTTTTGTTGTCTTGAATTGGCAGACTGTATATTAGGAAAAATAAGTGTAAGATTTACATAAGCCAGAAAAAAGTAGATAGTAAATTTAGTTAGGAGAATTTGAGGGTCAACATATAATTGAGGCTAATAGACATGAGGGACGGTTATGTGGCAGCAAATTTTATTTTCAGGATTGATCCACAGGAAAGTTTTGTAAAATTGCATTTTGAGGATTTGTTTGACCACAAGTAGGGTCAGTGTGAGACAGAATGTTGGGAGCTTCACTTCTGTGGAGCTATAGGCAGGGAAATACTGATGACTAGGGAGAACGAAAATAATGCTTCGCCACATAACGTAATGATGTGGATGAAACTGCCAGTGGGCTTTTGGCTGGTCACAAAATGCGCAAATTTGGAGGATAAAGAATACCCCTTCAACGTAGAGTGTGGACAGTTATAATGGCAAAATGAAGATCCATTATGTTGCAAATCACTTGAGGTAGAAGAGAAAAAAGAAGAATAAAGTAAAAGGTTGTCAAGACGTAACCAGTAAAATGTGAAATATGGTCCCAAGCAAAAAATTATAGAGAACAACATACCATATTAGATGAGTTATTTTGATGGACAAAAGAGGGTATCTTGTGAGCTAATCAGTGGAACCATTGTTAGTAGGGGTTTTCTGTTTTGATCCCCAAACATAGTCTGTATAAATGGATGGAAACAATTGCTGAGATAGATAACTATAGCACAAGGTGAACAGTTGTTAGCAACACCCATGGGAAAGAAGTTCAGTAAAAACAATAGACAAAAGAATCGTTGATAAAAGGAAAAAGATGTGATTATGGCAAAAAGGGTGGCTGGGAATAAACAGCTGATATCGGTTATAGGTAGAGTAATCTACACCCAAATTGAATGCAATAAGACCGCAAGGAGATTTGTTCTAAGTGATAATAGAAGTGGTCAGCAGGTAAAAACTGACCAAAGAGAAAAAATAAGTAAGAAGTCTTACCTTTTTCTTAGCTGTGGGGTGTGGAAAATCTAAGGCTCATGCAAACAGTAAATAGGATGTGTGTATAGAAAAAATGTATGTCATACATTTTTGATAAAATAGGAGGGAAGGAGTGTTATGTTGTTAGTCCACTAGAAAACACCGGAAAGCATTTAAATGATTGATTATTATGATGAAATTATAATACTGGATTATTATGATTGATCAAAGTATAATTGTAAGAAAACTTCTATCGATGTGAAAAATTGTTAAGTTGAAATATTTATATTTAATAGTTCTCAGGAATGTTAGCTTGATGTTAATTTGATAGATAGAATTTAAGCAAACCATAATATAAACAAAGATACGTGACAAAATCCCAGCAAGGCTATATGTAGTGATGACATATGGAAAAGATCGATTTTGAGATGTAGAGTTGTAGCTATGAGAGAAATCAATTTGATATACTACATGTTAGCGAACAGATGGGTTTTATAAACAAGAGGCCTGTGAAAGTCAGCAAAATGTACTTTTATACAAAGTGTCCTAACTATAAAAAGGAACCCAGTAAAGAATAAATGTATTATATCAAAATGTAATTCACGCCTGAGTGTTTTCACTTTTGTGAAACAGCACCTTTAATTTCAGGGTGTATGGAAGAAAGATTAAAGGTATGTGTTTTTGCTAGTGTTCCAATCAACAATGATGTCAGTCTCTTGTTTACACCATATCGATCAACTGTAAATATATGTATACAAGTGTTGAGTACAAGAGACAGCATGATAATATTGCAAGAATGGTCCATTAGGATATATGCAAGAAAAGATGGTTGAAATGTAATGAAATATGGTATGAGCATGTTCGAGAATGATAATGTGAAATTATTGTGAGATATGAATATCCAATGTGATAATGTGATTGAAGCAAGGATACTAGATTTAGTTTTGTTAGAAAGAAAGAAACACAAGGCAATAATCATTGATATTGTAACCCACCCTCTTGGTTTTGTTTGTCACAATCCTGGTTTATGGAACCATAAATGTAACTCAGAAGGGGCCAGGTCACACACACGGGCAAGAAAATGTGCACAGACCTTGAGTTCGTCTAGTGGTTGACACTTCAAGGGTGATCAGACTCTCACTGGTCACCGAAAAATACCATTCAGATTCTCAGTACACACAAAACCTGCAAGACTCTAACTCTGTGTGGCAACATTGTTTACTTCGGCTGGCTGTACAATGCTTCGACTTCGTGCTAATTTCTTTTCTCAAAATGGCTTGGTCTATGTCTTCCTATCTGGGCGTCAAGGTAGATCTGGAATCAACTGCACCTTCAATTCGACAGGCAATCAACACATAAAGAAATAATTATTCATAAAATATTCAGGCGGCTTGGGATGCTGCTGGTATTATGTGAGGTCGGCAGTAGTTGGCTGCTGCTGCAGTCGTCTTAGGTATTGTTGGCAGTGGCTGGCTGCTGTTGGCTTGAGCTGCCGTTGGTATTACGTGAGGTCGGCAGTAGCTGGCTGATGCTGCAGTCGTCTTAAGTGGGGTCAGTGGTGGCTAGCTGCTAGTGCTGTTGGCTTGGTGGTCTAGCCTACTTGTTGAAAAACCTGTGGATATAGTTGTAGACATAAGTGACTCTTGGCGTTAATGTGTCATTTTCGTTTTAGATTTCTGTTAGTGTTCACATTTAACATATAACAGCGACTTATTTGTTTGGAGGGGGGTATGTTTACTTGTCCGTATAAAACTGAAACTGATAAAGACGTGGATGTGTTCGAGTGGGAATTGTACTCTTATAGTGTTCCATAGTTCAAGTATTTGTGCTGAGGTATGTGTCAGAGTGTCGTCTGCTGTGATGTTCATGCTTCGAATTTGATTCTTTTTTATGAATGGTTTCCTCTAGTGGTTTTCTTTGCTGGGATGACTTGCGAATCATGACATTGACGTAGACATAGAAAGAAATAAGCTTTGATGCTGTTGTGTGTGTTTGGTATGTCCATTTAGTTTGTGCCGATGGATGGGGTTCATCTTAGCACCGCCATTTTTATACTATCACTGCTCCTGCTGATTTCTGTTTTGTTTATGTAAATATGGAGGGATATGCGATATAACAATGCCCTCTCCCAGATCTTGATCATATTAGGTTGGTACAAAAATAATGCTTTTTGACATTCAACTTCAAAAGATTATAACTCCTTTCATAATAGGTCCTGGATATGACCTTAAACCATATCCAGTGGTGAGGCCCCAGTTGTGGGCTTTGGGGAATGTGGAGCCACCCTTTAATTGCCATTGCTCCCAGGTCTACTCTGATCCGGAGTGGTAGTACCTGTTAGGGTCCAAACTATGGGTTAAATAGAAACCAACTTGAAAACAACATATATTCTATTAAAAAATTTTCTTCAAGATCTTTGAATTCTGCATTAAATAACCTGAAAAGGATTGATATGCCGTAAAACAAAAACAATCAACCTTTCATAATAAACTTTATTAATCAAAATAACCATGAGAATCGACACATTTTTGCCAGTGAGAAACAAATTCATTTATCTCATTAGCATAGAAATCTGAAGTCATGGAAGTGATGAAGTTATTGAAGGCCAATTCAGCTTCATCTCGGCTTTTGAAGCATTTTTTGCACAGAAAGTTGTCGAGATGCTTGAAAAGGTGATAATCGGTGGGTAAGAAATCTGGTGAATATGGCAGATGAGGCAGAGTCTCATAGCCTAATTCGTTCAGCTTCTACACGGTCAGTTGAGCAACATGTGGGCGAGTGTTGTCATGGAGGATAATTGGTCTCTTCATATTGACCAATCTCGTGCACATACATTGGAGCTTCTGGTGCATTTCGTTAATTTGTCGGCATGACTTCTCTACCATAATCACTTCTTCTTAGGTGTATTGTTATTACTATTATTATCAATGTCATCCAATTTATGAACTGCTGTCCGATTTTGTTGCCTTTGTCTGACTGTTCTTTTAACATCGTGACTTAGTTCTGTTGTGATCATGTACTAATTCAGTCTCTCACATATTAATTTGCGTGGTCTGCATTGGGATTGTTTTGGGGTATTGTATGTAGAATTGTAAGATGGTGACATTGATCGTATGATGGTGGCTTTGTGTTTCGAACCTTCTTGGGTGGGTGTGCATCTGAACTCCAATTTTGCTTTCTTCTCAATCACGTACGAACAGAGATATCATGGCAGAGAGCATTTTGGCAGATTAGGATTGGTGTAGCCTGGGCTGTTATTAGTGCATTTATACATTTGAATATGGGTGAGTTCTGGTCACCGATTGTAATGTTACAGGTTAGTTCGCCAAGGGCGGTGATACTGCTGTTGATGCCCTTCACGTTAGGTTAATGACAAAATAAAGAAAATTAGATTCTGTTCATTCTCACATTTTCTCGAAAACTGCCCTGCATAGGGACATACCTGTAACAAATGCAACAAATGAAATCATTTTGCGAGTAGATGTCCTGCTAAAAGATCAGTACATGAAGTGCACCAGGAAAGCAGCAAGGAATCTTCTACAAGCGAAGAGAATTATGTTGATACTATTTCTGCCAAATTCTCATTTTAAAAAATAAAAGTAACAAATATCCACAAAATTAACAACTTATATCAAGTTAAGAGGATGAATAAATGGACTCTGGCAGTCAAGTGAACATTCGTCCCATTGTGGCGTGACCGTCCTAGGGAGCGATTAGTCTCCCCACTTGGGGGAGACACTGAGGTTCCCAAAACACTGGGAATGCTGGGAAGATATGATTATTTTATTTGTTAAATATTGTTGTATACCCGGACAGTGGCATCCAACCCTGTTTAAAGAAGATAAATTTTATTATTTTGTGAAAGATGACAACTTGACATCACTTTGAGAGACATAACGAAATATAATTTCGTTTCCGTTGACAATGAGCGCTGAGTCAGGGTTGGTTGGTCTCTGAGTGCAATACCAGACCGAGGGGTTAACCTTTTCGACCATGAGAGAGTTTGCAAATTCACAGGCACATCCATGGAGGATAGGGGATTTCCCTGAGGCGATGTAATTAGTGGTGATTGGTTTAGGTGGTAGCCCAACCTACCCTGTGACCTGACTACATAAATGAGTCCTCGGACTGAAATCGAGAGTTGGGCTGAGATTCAAGAGAAATCGAATACCATCGAAGGATTGTCACCCCCTATCTTCCCGAACCGTCACCACCGCAAAATTGAGAGTAATTAATCTAATCTGGACTCAGTAGAGTTTTGTCAAAATCAACAACTGAACAATTGTATATAATTTTATATTGTGTATATCTATCTTGAATTAACCAGTAGAATAGATATAATAGAGTCTGTCTTTCTTTTGCGTCTATGAAATTGATTAATTTCCAGTGTGACAGATCGAAAAAGCAGCGGTCTATTAACCTGAAGGTGAAAGTGATTCTAACCAAATCGATTGATGGGTCCTACTGTGCTAAGATACCTTGTGAAGAATTCTCTGCAAAGGACAGCACAGGTCACATTGGGGTCTGTGACCAAGGATTGCCTTGTATGTCACCGACCTTTCACACCATAAAATATTATCAGAGATCATCAATTTGTCCAAAATTAAAATCAACCAATAAACCACCCCCTGATTATAACAACACAGCAATGCGAGTTCAATGTAAGTTTATTGCTAAAATACCAAGAGGTAATTTTAAGCATCATGTCATGTTTATCATAGCAGATATAGATACATCTCCAATACTTTGACTGAAAGCCTGTGCTAATCTTAAGCCCATAAAAAGGTATGTAAAATTAACACAAACAAGCATATTTTTTTCCGAATTTAAGGACTGTTTTGGAGAACTCTGTACTCTTCCTGGTCCTCATCACATTACAAAAGACACAGAAATAAAGTATGTCTTAAACTCTCCACGAAAAATTCCATTTGTATTTTAAAAATCTTTTTAAAAGGAACTCAAAAGAATGGCAGAGTTAGATGTCATTAAATCGGTATCAGAACCAAGAGAATTGGTATCATCGCTGGTGGTAGTAGTAGGAAAACCTAATAGTTATCTTCATGTATACCTTGACCCACGGAATCTAAATAAATCTATAAAATGAGAGCACTACAGGTTACCAACAGTATCGGACATAATACATGCAAAGCCACCATGAATATGCCAGATTCTCCAAATGATACAGAACTCCAGCATTTTTCAGCATGATAAATTACTTGGGAAAATTCATTCCTAACTTATCAAATGAAACTGTACCTCTTCGCCTCTTGTTGAAAAAAAAATAATATGTGGTCTTTCGATAAATCACAAAAAGAATGTTCAATGATTAAAAAATTTAGTTATGCATGTTGCATACTGGGTGTTATTTTAGAGATGACGTATGTATTTATATATTGTTGTTGTTCGTGGTAGAGAGAGAGTCTTAGAGTGTTCATGTTGTGAGATAGAGACAGGTCTTATATATAAAGTGACAGGGTACGTGTTAATACAGGAGAGCCGACGGCATGTAATACACAATGAGAAGAGATTTGATATATAGATAGATGGATAGACCGAGAGATAGTGCGTTTGACATTTATACTGTTGACAGTTCTGTGAATAGTAGTGTTTCTATAACATTGATACATATATTTCTTTATCTATTTTTGAGATGATGATTTTCACAAATTTCTTATAATATACATTCACAATACCTTTTCATTGTTGAATAACATAACACGAAGACGCAGATACAAAATTATGATGATATTCATTTATTCCATTCCAACCAGTCAATTGCTTTGCATCAAGGAATTCAAGTCTTTACATGATTCTTTCTTCTCCCCTTCCCTTCCAAGGTTCCATGTCAGCTCTGTCTCTGACTCCTCTCTTCTCCCCTGACTGACTGACTTCTCCCTTACCCTTTGCCAAGCTCCAACTATATTGAAAACTCATAACATCATTGTATGACCAACATGTGCATATCAGACACGTGGCCTGACATGCATTGTTCCTCATGTGTCTCCAAAGCCGACTCTCTAACCTGATTTTTGATTAATCCACTTTACAAACATTTTCCATTGTCCGTTTTTAAATTCCTTATTTTAATTTCATTTCTTTCACAGAAACAAAATTACATAATTACATTCCTTTTTCAATAAACAAATATCTATTTTATGTGAACTAACCAATGGTAATTCTACATTCCATTTTCAATAACATTCCTATATTATTTATTTTAACTTATGATCGGAATTATCAATTCCAAATCTAGCTTCGCAAGTTTGAATCCTAGGCTATCCAATCCCATATTTACTCACTTACAAGAACAGGCGACTTGTTCTTGTAACATGTAGTCCAACATTACTACGATTAGACTATTATTTAAGGGGTCAACAAATTGTTCCCTCAAACCATATGCGAGCAAAAATGTGCAGAATTTTGCATTAGGCACATTTGGGAATAGAAAAAATCAAATACAATGCTAGGTAGCCTCTTTTTTGGCTAAACATGAACAACGAAATAGAAGACATGATAAAAAAAAACTGTGACATATCAACGATTTTGCAACCGACAAAGATCAGAGCCAGAGGTGTCGCATGATATACCCGTCTAACCATGGCAGAAGGTTGGCACAAACTTCTGCTGACTGCGGGGGGGGGGGGGAGGGACAAGATTATCTCGTGATAGTGAATTACTATTCAAAACTGTTTGAATTTAGCCATTTCACTAATATATCTGCATCAATGATGTTAAATCGTACAAAACACAACTTCTCTTAGCATGGAATACCCAAACTGCTACGTCAACAGTTTAATTCGCAAGTCATACTAGTAAAAAAAAAGTATGAGCAGGAAGCATTCACCGGAAAAAGAATAAAATTTGAAATATGAGCATCATAGCCGACGACCCCCTAGCACGTACATTGACACAAATAATTTACCCATGGAACACTATGAGAACATAATTCTTATTCCAATACATCCACAAATTATCAGCATCAATCTGATATGGACAACTAAACATACACCCTAAACAGATGACTCCCTGCTGTACATTAAGACGTGAACACAAACCCAACTCTAAAATGAGTTTTTTTTTTTTTTTTACACAGTGATCACCACTTATCAAGGCCCGGAAGCCACTCAGGGATAAGGGTTATTGCAAGTACATTACGTTAGTGTGGAGATTTGATGAAGTGTTTAATTAAGGGGGCGGTTCATTAGGAATTTGTTAACATTGGACTTGAAGACATCCAAGTTGTAGTCCGGAGGGAAGCAGGCAGATGGAACAGAGTTCCACAGGCGTGCAGTTCTAAGAAAGAAGCTTTGTTCATGGAATCCGCGTTTTGATTTAGGCACAGATATAGAGTGGGGGAAATTTTTCACAGTGGATTCAGCTAGACGGGTGTTTTTCGTGAAAGATTGGCGAGGGGGGACTAGAGATTGGAGTTCAGACGAGCACCCGCCATGGAAATAATGATAAAACAAGGATAAGCTCGCAACGTCTCTTCTGTGGGAGAGAGGTTGCAGGGTAGAGAAAAGGGCATCCCCCACTAAGCCACGAAGTCTATTTTGTACTCTGTCAAGGCAGTATAGGCTATTTTTAGCAGCTCCTGCCCAGCTATGGCAACAGTATTCCATCCTTGGACGTACTTGGCTTTTATATAGATAGAGAATTGCATCAGTAGTGAGATATCTTCTGGAGCGGTAGAAGGATCCCACCATCTTTCCAGTGACCTTGGCAACAGACTTGATGTACGTGTTCCATTTCAGATCAGGAGTAAAGGTCAAACCCAGAAGCTTGTCAAAACACGGGGCCTCACCCAGACGAGAGCCATCCATCACAATTGATGCCAGCTGGGGATCAGAGCGTTGATGATGTAAGGATAAGAGTTTGGTTTTGGATGCATTATAGGTAACCAACCACATCTTCCCCCACTGAACCACGTGCTCGAGATCAGAGGAGAGAGAATCAGAGAGAACTTTGTCATTTACAGCCTTTGATGTGTTGCCGTAGATGGTCGTGTCATCAGCATAGATGTCAACGAATGATTTAAGTATGTGTTTAGGGAGGTCATTGATGTAGATCAGGAAGAGAGTTGGGCCTAGGATTGACCCCTGAGGGACTCCAGCATTTATATTGCAGGCCTCCGATTTTTGTCCATCTACCACTACTCTTATGAGCCTATCGGAGAGAAATGATTTAATGATTGAGAAAACATTTCCAGTTATACCGTAGCTGGAAATCTTGTGAAGTAGACCCTTATGCCATACCTTGTCGAAGGCCTTTGATATGTCGAGAGCAATTGCCCTAGAAAGGAAGCCTTTGTCAAGAGATTCACTAATCCTGTGGGATATAATCGTCAGCACACCTGCGGTAGATCTTGCAGAGCGGAAACCATATTGTGTGTCACTAAGAAGGTTATTCCTGCTGAGGTGGTTGACTATTTCTCTATTTAATATGGATTCCAGCAACTTACTCATAACACACAGGAGACTTATTGGTCTGTACTGAGAGGGAGATGACTTATCACCTGAATTCTTAAATACAGGGCAAACTGATGAGGTTTTCCAGGGAGTCAGAAAGCACATCTCATTAAGGCAGCGCTTAAATAGTTTCGTAAGTATGGGAGCAAGTTCTGGTTGAAGCTTTTTAACACTATGGGATGCCATCAGGGCCAGTTGCTTTACTGGAATCTAGGTTCTTGATTAGCTTGGCGACCTCATGCACGGATATTTGTATGTTACCTAGCTTGTTCTGTGTTATAGGAGGAAATATGGGGAGTTGATGGCCTTCGTCGCATAGGGTAGAATTAGCTGCAAAGTTCTTTGCAAATAGTTTGGCCTTGTCTGACGCTGACGAGATGACCTCTGGTCCATTGATAATGGTTGGGATAGAACGCACACTTCTGTTCAGGATCCTATTTGTTATTTGCCAAAACTGGTGGGATCCAAGCCGCTGATCAGCTACCTTGGATATAACAGACTGGGCATATAGCTCTCCTGCATTTTTTATTACTCTTTTACAGTGGTTGCTGGCAGACCTGAAAGCAGCTTTAGTCTCAGTGCATCTATTACATTGGTAGCTATGGAAAAAGTGATTTCTGTGCGCGATAGCAGCAGCAAATTCTGGGGAGAACCATGGCTGGCTGTTAGGTTTTTGTTGGAAATTTTTTTTTTTTTTTTTTTTTTTTTTTTAAAGAAAATGACATCGGAACAAATAGCGACGTTGACGAAAACGTTAACTGAGAGTTTAATCGCTCAACAAAAAGCCCAAATGGATTTTCAAAAACAAATGCTAATTCAACAAGAACGTTTCGAAACTCTTGTAATACAACAAACGACGCATAATCGTTTATTTTGTGAAACGATTTTGTCAGAAAAATCTAAGGAGGGTGCATCCAGATTTTTTTCGGCTGAGGGTATAGCGAACTCGCTTTCAGAGTTTAAATATGACCCAGAAAAAGGTGACACTTTTCCAGCCTATTATTGTAGGTTTGAAACGATATTTACAAAATGATGCGAGAAGTGGTCGAAGGAGGAAAAAAAATAACACTATTACTAAAAAAAATGGGCCAGAAGAAAATACTAAATTCATGAATTGGATATTGCCTAAAAAACCGGAAGAGATCTCTTTTTCTGAAACGGTGAAAATTTTGTGTGTTATATTCGGTGAAAGAGATAGTCTTTTTCATACATGGTATAGGTGTTTAAATATGTCAAAAGACGAAACTGATGACATTGTCACATATGCGAGCAAAGTCAACGCCCAGTGTGAACTGTTTAAATTAAAGGATTTATCAGTGGACATGTTTAAGTGCTACATATTTGTCCAGCGACTGACAGCACCGAAGGATAAGGATTTAAGGTCAAGGATACTATCAATCATGGAGCAAGACCCGGAAATGAACTTGCAAAAAGTGACAGAAGAATGTCAGAAATTGATAAATGTAAAAAGGGACACTACGAGTATAGAGGGAAAAGTCACATCCCAAGTCCAGGTAGTAAAACAGAAGACATTTCCAAAAGACAAAGGGAAAAGTTTTGAATGTTGGAGTTGTGCGGGTCCGCACTTAAGAAAAACTGCCCTTATAAAGACCAACGTTGTACCAAATGTGGCCTAGCGGGACACCGGGCATCCCACTGCCGAACTAAGCAAGACAAAAGACGGAAATGGAAGCCAAAAGTAAATGTGGTCTTGTCCAAAGAAGAAATAAAACAAGGAGGGAAACGGAAATTCGTTCACACACAAATAAATGGTCACTCAGTGAAGCCACTTTTAGACACAGGTAGCGACATATCAATTATCGACGAAGTGATCTGGAAGAGAATTGGTGGTCCAAAACTGAGAAAAACACAAAAAATTGCAAAAGGTGTTTCCGGAGAGCGATTAAAATTCATGGGAGAATTTAATTGCAGTGTTTCTCTTGGATCGAAAACTTTTTCCTCAAACATATCAGTTGTTCCAGGAATAAAGTCTTGCCTTTTTGGAATTGATTGGATTGTTTTGTTTGATTTATGGGAGCTACCCATAAATTCATTTTGCAATAATGTAAGAGCGTTGGAAAAGAAAAATTCCAAACAAAATGACCATTTTCTGGCAGTGTTAAAAAGTGAATTCCCCAAAGTTTTTTTCAGAGGGATTAGGAGTGTGCACCAAAACTGAAGTAAATTTTGAATGAAAACAATGTGAAACCTGTTTTTAGACCAAAAAGAAATGTGCCTTTTTCTTCAAAAGAAGATATTGAAATTGAACTAAAAAGACTACAGAAGAATGGTGTAGTCGAAAAAGTTGACTATTCTGAGTGGGCGAGCCCCACTGTGTATGTTAAAAAGAAAAATAAGAGGATTCGGGTATGTGCCGATTTTTCTACAGGCCTTAATGACTGTCTGATGGATCATAGTTATCCATTTCCATCTCCTGAAGACATTTTTACAAAGCTGAATGGAGGTAGAATTTTCTCCAAAATGGACTTATCGGAAGCTTACCTTCGGGTAAAAGTCAGTGAAGAATGTTCTAAGTATTTGTATATCAATACACATCTAGGACTTTTCCGACTAAAAAGACTTCCTTTTGGATTAAAAGTGGTCCCAGCACTATTTCAGCAAATAATGGATACGATGCTTGCTGATTTAGATGTTGCAATCGCATATTTGGATGACATCCTTGTCAAAAGTAAAAATGTACAGAAACATAAGGAACACATCAGAGCAGTTTTCCAAAGAATTGAGGAATTTGGTTTCAAGTTAAGTGCCGAAAAATGTGAATTCTTTTTAAAACAGATAAAATATCTTGGTCAAATTATCGACAGCCAAGGCAGAAGATCGGATCCTCAGAGAACAGAAGCAATCGATAGGATGCCAGCACCCAATAATGTTGCCCAGTAACAATCTTTTTGGGGTTTGGCTCAATATTATGCTATTTATATTCCAAACATGCATAAGTTGAGAGCACCATTGAATGATTTGTTAAAAAGGACAAAAGTGGATTTGGTCAAAAGAATGCCAAAATGCGTTTGAAGATATTAAGAAATGCCTGCTATCAGATTTAGCTCTAGCACATTTTGATCCACAGAAAAAATTGATTGTTGCATCAGATGCAAGTGACTATGGAGTAGGAGCAGTTCTTCTCCATAAACTTGAAGATGGATCAACAAAGCCAATAGCCCATGCATCCAGATCACTTTTGCCGGCTGAAAGAAACTATTCTCAAATTGAAAAAGAAAGCTTGACGATTATTTATGCCATTAAAAAATTCCATAGATTTATTCATGGAAGGATGTTTACTTTGCAAACCGACCACAAACTCTTATTGACTATTTTTGGCTCTAAAAAAAAAGGCATACCTACGCACACTGCGAACAGACTCCAACGGTGGAGCATAATTCTACTAAATTATAACTTTAAAATGGAGTACATTTCATCCAAAAATATCGGGCATGCAGATGGACTGTCCAGGCTCATCCAAAAGTGTGCTGAACCTTTGGAAGACACAGTAATAGCTGCATTGACAGAGGAGAAAGAACTCTCCAGATTACTGTGCAACACAATCAGAGAGTTACCAGTGACTCTAGACGAAATAAATTAGGCAGCAGAAAAAGATGATTATATTGTGAAAATGAAAAGGTTGGTGCAACTAAATGGAAAATCAAAGAAAGACCCTAAAATTTTACCATTTTCCATTTGTGCTCAAACCTTGATGTACGCAGACAGAGTCGTCATACCGACTACACTTCAGAGAAGAATTTTAAAAGAATTTCATAGTGGTCATCCAGGCATGTCGAGAATGAAAGCTTTAATGCGTGGATATACGTATTGGCCTAGGATGGACCAGGACATTGAAAAACTCGTAAGAGAGTGTCAAGGGTGTCAGCTAGCAGCAAAGGCACCACCTGTGCAGATACAACCGTGGCCAAAGACTGATACACCATGGACTCGGTTACATATCGATTATGCAGGTCCTTTAAATGGACATTATTTCTTAGTGGTCGTCGACAGTTTCACAAAATGGCCAGAAGTGTTTAAATACAAACACCCTACTTCGATGAGTACAATAGATGCACTAAGAGTTCTCTTCAGTCGTTTTGGAGTGCCTAAAACTATTGTCAGCGACAACGGCACCCAATTTACCAGCAAAGAATTCTTCAAATTCTTTGCTGGTAAATTGGGTGCCGTTGTCGCCTAGAGCGTTGCAGAATTCTTCAAATTCTTTGCTGGTAAATTGGGTGCCGTTGTCGCTGACAATAGTTTTAGGCACTCCAAAACGACTGAAGAGAACTCATTTAACAACGGCAATCTACCACCAAAGCTCAAATGGCCTAGCAGAGAGGTTCGTCGATACATTTAAAAGAGTCTTGAAGAAAAACCAAGGCATGGACACTGACGAAAAGAGTCTTGAACAATTTTTATCGGTGTACAGGATAACTCCGAACCCAAACACTGATACTGGTTCGTCACCAGCCGAACTGATGTTTGCACGGAAAATCAGATCTGTATTTGACAGAATTTTACCAAGTGCAACCAGAGTAACAACAGCAAAAGAACATTTTCCAACAAGGTTTTACAAACCTGGTGACAGAATATTCTTCCTGAATTACAGGAGTGGAAAAAATTTTTGGGAGGAGGGGATTATCATGAAAAGAATCGGACATATGCTATATTCTGTAAGAAGTAATAAATTTGACTGTCGCAGGCATATAAATCAGCTAAGACCTCGACACACTGATGACTACAAACAGGCAGAAGAAAATGACCTGCCCCTAGAGGTTTTGTATGATTCTTTTAATATTCCCCAACCCTTAACAGAACTTACTCCAGATTTGAGAGTTCCAGCTTCTCCACCAACTCCACCCACTCAAACGATATTGAGGAGAAAAAGTACAAGGGTGAAAAGAAAAGTTAACCGGCTGAGCCCCAAGCCAAAAAGCAAACGATATTAAGCCAAATTCTCTTGGGAGAAATTGTCTTAGGGGGAGGTGTTATGGCGAGATGAGCAATTCACCGCCGGAACTTTTTTATCGAAAGAACGTTATCACCGGTCACTAGTTGTCAGAGCCTTCCCTGGGTGGGAACACTTAAAAAAACATAACATGCTGTCTCTGTAAATATTCTCAATAAACTTCTCTATTTCTTTATTACTTCAGAACCTCTTTATCCATTTATTTTCCTTGTGGAATACCTTTCTTGAATATCCTTTTATTATGGCCACCCACCGCAGGATATATCAGTTACAATTTAGTGCTGTGACCAGGATGACATTCTCATTGCTTTTGATCTAACTTGATAATCATGAAATATTCCGTGGTTGATGGTTCTCTTGGTCGTTCTGTGGTGGATTCCTTGCTCTTACAAAATTAAATCGGATTAGGACCTGTGAATACCGAAATACTGGTAGTTGAGAAACGTAAACCAAGTGAACAGCACCTAAAGAGGAAGGAGTTGTGGTGGGTGATCTGTACTGAGGCCTAACTAAATCTATCTTGGTCGGCGTGATCATCTCACCCAGATGAAGTCATATAACTTTGGCTCATCAAAACAAACTAAGAAGGAGGAGTAATCCCAGCGGCAATAGATATTTAAAAATATTTTTTTGTCTGTTACAGAACTAAATTGAAGCAGAATTTAACTGACTACTGAAGGAAGCGTAATCCCAGTTGTCGCAAAATAAATTGAAGTGTGTATTTGTCGGCATGATCATCAAACTCGAAATGAAGTCAAGTAACTCCAGCTTGGTTAAAATACATTTTACTATTAGCAATGAAGCATAAATCCAGTAACTGAAATCATAACAAGATCTGTGGTAGTAAACTATGTTATGCTAAGAGGTGGTTAAAATTCCTACATTATATTTTTCTCTGAGAGCAAGGATGATTATCCTCTCTGATATTTGAGACAGTATACCAGCCGACCAGGAGCCTGGTGGAAAAATTGCTTCATTAAGTTCCTGATGGAACAAAGGGCATGGAGACATTAATCGCAGATGGTGGGTTGATGTAGCATCCACAGAAAACTTCAAGATTCTGAAATCTATAGATACTCATAATTTTCAGAGTGGATAGGAGGGATGTGGTACTATTTGCTAGTATCACTGGTTGTTCACCCTGCTCCCCACCATAGCGTGAGGTGATTTGGCTGTGCGGAGTGATATGAAAAAGGGAACTACAAGGCAATTTCGATTCCCTCTACCTCTTTCCAGCCAGCAATGATGAGGTGAAGACGGGCATTTGTGCCTCTCTAAAAAAGGACGGGGCACCCTCCGTGGCATTTTAGTTGAGATTAGTTAGTTTTAAAAGTTTTTCAAGTTTAATGTTTGAAAGAAAAGGGTGTTGATTTCTAAGTTTATTGTTATAAATATTGGAACATATTGTATGATAATTTTTGTAAAAATAAATAGTTAAGATTTCTATATATACAATGTGTTGCGTTGTTGATCTGCCTTGTATGTCGAAACTATGCCAGCATCAAGACGATTCTAGCCAAAAGACCAAAAGCAATGAGGACGTCATCCTGGGAGAGTGAAGAAGCCAGACACAGCCAAAATCCTAAGGTATGCCTTTACTTTTCAACTCTGACAAAAAGACGTCTAACTGACTGATCCTCATATTCCTACCCTATTGACTAGGCCATCGTGTCTATGCGGGTCGGTCATGCTATTGAACAGCCCAATCTAAAAACATAAGCTGACCTCACAAGTTGCATTATTGAAACGTAATTATAAGTTTAATCTCGAAGGTTCTATCGCGAGGTGCCAAAAGCAAAAATAAAAAAATAAAAATAAAAATAAATAAATAAAATAATGAAAAAAAAAAAGTTAAAAGCATTTAACGCCCACACCCACCACATCCCTCAAGTACCAGAACAACCCAAGTGTGCTAGCTACTAGTCAGTTTTCGAGATGACCTCGGAAGAAAGGGTCGGTGCCTTCAGAGCTAAGTTAAAAACTTTATTCATAACTGTTGAATGTATCTTGTCTTAATTTTGCCAATTTTTGTGTATTAATATATATATATATATATATATATATATTTTATTTATCTTTGTTCTCTTATTGCAGTCTTACTAAAAATTGAAACTCCTTAATATCACTTATCATGTCTTATCACTCGTGTTTTAAACTTTTTTGTTAAATACGCCTGGTATTACCCTAAAGTAGCCTTTAAATAAGACGCCCCCAATCTAAAAACATAAGCTGACCTCACAAGTTGCATTATTGAAACGTAATTATAAGTTTAATCCCGAAGGTTCTATCGCGAGGTACCAAAAGCAAAAAAAAAAAAAAAAAAAAAAACTTCCACGGATTAATATGGAAGGGGAAACTATCTTCAAATTCTATTCTAAACTGGGAATGGGCAAAGGACTTATACTAAGTAGATATAAATAAGTCCCTCTTACCATTTTTTTTAATGGAGAGTAAGTAGATAATGCAGTGGATGTGTTATCGGCAGCTCCAGTAACTCTCGCTTCTCCTTTTTTTGTCCCTCAGTCCTCATTTCTAATGAGTGATATTTCTGACAAAGGGTGAAGAAAAAGCTGCTTCCCAGGTCGGTAGTACTTCGTGAACAGTAGTCTGAGATGTCGGAAATTTTCTGTCTCTATGTCTATCTTGCGGCCATGTCACTAGTAAGGGTGCTGGAGGTAAACGTTTGCATCTGGGCTGATGGTAACTGCCTGATAGTCAGGGACCCGAACCTTGGAATAACCACTAAGGAGGCTGTCCTATCAGCAGGTGCAAAGTACTGGGGCTGCTGAATTGCCATTTGGTGAATGGATTCTAGACCATGCAGTAATCTCTGGTGGGGCCTCTCGATACCATACTAGTGGGTAATTGTTACGGCTTTACCTTATCATGTGCTACAAAAAAAAAAAAATTTCCTGTCTTTCCTCTCTTACTTTCCATCTCTGTTCTGCTCTAACCAAGTATGCTGACCTGTTCCACAAACCCCAAAATCCTCAACATGAAATATCTCAAAAAAGAAAACATGAATAAACCTAGAACCCCATCCTCCTATGTAGACCCCTACTACCATGTCTCCTTCTCCAACATCAGGGGTCTAGGTTCTAACCTTCCAGAGGTTGAAACCCAATTACAGGAGACGAAACCTGACATATTCTTTCTAAGCAAAACTGGAATAGGGCCGACCACCTCCCTAGATGAGTTCATAATTAAAGGATACTTAAACTTAACATCTAAATCTGACCCCCAAGATTGCCATGGGCATGGAATATGTGCCTACATTAAAGATGGCTTCCCATGTGGCAGGGATATCTCCAGAGAAGACCGTAATCTACCTTATATGTGCTTCCAGGTTGCACTTGCTTACACCACCGCATTTATATTTGCCCTCTATCGCCCCCACAACAGCGGAGTTACTGTCTTTAAGAGTATATCAGAAAAAGTTGACCACATCCTGTTTGCTCATCCCTCGGCTAACATTCACATTTGTGGTGACTTCAATGTCCATAATGTGGAATTGCTGACCCACTCAACTAAGACTGATGATGAGGGGAGGTTCTGTCATAATTTTGCCATTGCCTATGACCTCACTCAGATTGTCCGCGAGCCCACCCGTGTGCCCGATAGTACCGGTCAGTATGCAAGCCTTCTAGACCTTTTTCTATCCACTTCCCCTGAGCTATGTTCATGTTCCGTTCTATCTCCTCTGGGATCCTTCGACCACTGCGTCGTATCAGTTAAGATAAAAATGAAATATAATAAATCTACAGACGTACCTCTCCACCATACTGTATACCGATACTCTATGGCAGACTGGGATAGCTTCCGTACATTCATATCTGATCTACCTCTCCATTCCATGTTTAAAAAGGATGTGTCCTCTATAGTATCAGACCTTACCGAATGGTTACTTGTAGGCATAGACCAATTCATACCATCTAAAAAATTCCAACAAAAACCTAACAGCCAGCCATGGTTCTCCCCTGAATGTGCTGCTGCCATCGCACACAGAAATCACCTTTTTCGGTAGCTACCAACATAATAGATGTACTGAGACTAAAGCTGCTTTCAGGACCACCAGCAACCACTGTAAAAGAGTAATAAAAAATGCAAGAGAACTATATGCTCAATCCGTTAAATCCAAAGTAGCTGAGCAGCGGCCTGGTTCCCACCAGTTCTGGCAAATAGCACATAGGATCCTGAACAGAAATGTGCATTCTATCCCAACCATTATCAATGGACCAGAGATCATCTCGACAGCATCCGACAAGGCCAAACTATTTGCCAAATACTTTGCGGCAAATTCTACCCTGTGTGACGAAGGCCATCAACTCCCCATATTCTCTCCTATAACAGACAACACGCTATGCAACATACAAATATCTGTGCATGAGGTCGCCAAGCTAATCAAGAACCTTGACTCCAGTAAAGCAACTGGTCCCGACGGTATTCCAATTATAGTGTTAAAAAAGCTTCAACCAGAACTTGTCCCCATACTCACCAAACTGTTTAAGCATTGCCTTAAGGAGAAGTGCTTCCCAACACCCTGGAAAACCTCATCAGTATGCCCTGTATTTAAGAATTCAGGTGATAAGTCGTCCCCCTCTCAGTACAGACCAATAAGTCTCCTGTGTGTCATGAGTAAGTTGCTGGAATCCACAATAAATAGAGAAGTAGTCAACCACCTCAGCAGAAATAACCTTCTTAGCGACACGCAATATGGTTTCCGCTCTGCTAGATCTACAGCATATGTGCTAACGGTTATATCTCTCAGGATTAGTGAATCTCTCGACAAAGGCTTAATTTCTAGAGCAATTGCTCTCGACATATCAAAGGCCTTCGATAAGGTTTGGCATAAAGGCCTACTACACAAGATTTCCAGCTATGGTATAACTGGAAATGTTTTCTCAATCATTAAGTCATTTCTCTCGGATAGGCTCATAAGAGTAGTGGTTGATGGGCAGAAATCAGAGGCCCACAGTATTAATGCTGGAGTCCCTCAGGGGTCCATACTGGCCCAACTCTCTTCCTGATCTACATCAATGATCTCCCAAAACACATACTAAAATCTTTCATTGACATTTATGCTGATGACACGACCATCTATGGCAACACATCAAAGGCCGTAAATGATGGTGTTCTCTCTGATTCTCTCTCCTCTGATCTTGAGCGTGTGGTACAGTGGGGAAAGAGGTGGCTGGTTACCTTTAATGTATATAAGACCAAGCTCCTATCTCTACATCATAAACGCTCTGATCCCCATCTGACATCAATTGAAATGGATGGCTCTCGTCTAGGGGAGGCCCCAGGTTTTGATAAGCTTCTGGGTTTGACATTTACACCTGATCTTAAATGGAACATATACATCAAGTCTGTGGTCAAGGTCGCTGGGAAAATGGTGGGATCCTTCTACCGCTCCAGAAGATATTTCACTAATGATACAATTCTCTACCTATATAAGAGACAAGTACGTAAAAAGATGGAGTACTGCTGCCACATCTGGGCGGGAGCCACAAAAAACAGCCTATCCTGCCTTGACAGAGTACAAAATAGACTTCGTGGCTTGGTGGGGGATGCCCTTTTCTCTACACTGCAACCTCTTTCCCACAGAAGAGATGTAGCGAGCCTGTCATTGTTCTATCGTTACTTTCATGGCAGGTGCTCGTCTGAGCACCATTCTCTGATCCCCCCTCGCCAATCTTTTTCAAAAAACACCCGACTAGCTGAAACCACCGTCAATAATTTCCCCCACTCCCTATCTGTGCCTAAATCAAAACGTAGATACCATGAACAAAGCTCCTTTCTTAGAACTGCACGCCTGTGGAACTCTGTTCCGCTTGCCTGTTTCCCTCTCGACTTCAACCTGGATGTCTTCAAGTCCAACACAAACAAATTCCTGATAAACCGCCCCCCTAAGTAATGACACCTTACCAATTCTCCAATGCTATTGCTACATTATCCCTTTGATTACTGTACACACAATAACCCTTATCCCGTAGTGGCCATTGGGCCTTGATAAGTGGTGAACTCCATGTAAAAAAAAAAAGAAATAGTGTTACAAGCCTTTGTCGACGTCACCCAAAACAACATCAACAATAGCCCAAGCAGCAGTCAGCTGTCCTCGATCTCATCTAAAACATCCGTAATAGCCATGCGCGAGCCTTTTCAAGTCTCACACAAAAACACATATTCACATTTCAAGCTATATTACTTGTTGCATACATACATGCACACAAACATATGCGCCCACGTCCACACACGTACATATATTCACGTTCGCGTACATACACTCACATTCACGTGTATATACACACACGCTAACGTACACACATGTACTCACACACGTACGCACACAGATGAACGACGTCACTTCCTTTCAATGGAAATCCACACATGCGTAAAAGACCACCGGAAACAAGTATAAAAGGAAGAGACACGCTGTTTCCAGCCCTTTCTTTTTGGCCCAGCTTTCGAGCTGGTCGGTCTACGGACCGACCGCGGCCTCACACCACTTGCTACTATGTGGGACAAAAAGCTAAGAGATCGTACGTACACATTCTCACTCTTTCTCTCTCTATCTACTACTGGTCCCTGAACACTTTCGCGTAGCTGACTGCTAACTGACGTCAACCTTCTATCCTCATCTTTGTCTACACGCTGGACTATCATTCCAATTTCCACTACATCACTCATTTCTTTTCCCATGCGCGAACAAACGAAACTGACCCGAACGTGAGATGAAAACACATTTCCTTTTTCCTTCTACAATACCAGTCCTCTACGAACGATGGTTACACCCATGCAGACATGAACACATGTAATATCTAAAACCTTCATTCTTTCAACAGTAAATAAATGATGTTTATCTTATCCATCAATTGAGTTTTTGTTTCCTTCAATTCCATTCGTTTCATTATTCTTTTGTAATGGGATTAGGATTTATATATCCTAGTCCCCTACAGCCCTAGTTACAGGATTAGCAGCAGCCAGCCGTCGACTTCACCAAAGGCAACATCAACAACAGTCCTAGCAGCAGCCAGCCGTCATCGACCTCACCTAAGATAACATCCACAATACTCCAAGCCGCAGTATCAGCAGCAGCCAGCCATCTTCGACCTCGCCCCAGACAACACCTGCAACAGCTGTCAAGACTACTTCTCTTTCACCACCGACTCCCAACAGCCTGCCGACTGTCCACTGTCCTTACTCCAAACAGCTGATCAACATCCCTGTTACTGCCTCTGCCATCACCGACACACCCTGACAAAATCAAAAACACCCACTATGATCATATTGACCCTCAATAAAAGTTTAAACTAAACTTCTTCGCTTGTCTTTCTTGCTTCCATACACTCATTTTTGCAATATAACATCAGCAAAAATAAACAGTAAATGGTTGTTGCGATAACATAAAATAAATTGCAATGTTTATCGAAGTTTGCATATAGTGCTAGAATTTTGTTGTCACTCAGCCTCACATGAACACTGTTGGTTATTACCAGTGAGCAATCATTGCTAGTGATGTTTGTGAAAACTCCTAATGAGAAAATAATACTTAAATCATCAGTTATAAAAAGTAACTGCAAGATATTGTTTTTAATCTGAGATTTCCAATCGACATATCGGCAAAAATGTTCTTTTGTTAGTAAAGTGAAAAAATATATATTTATGCTTCGTTTCATCTTTTTTGGACATTTTTATTTTTAGAATAGAAAGCAGATAAATCATTCAGATACACAAGATTCGACGGCAAACTAGAAAAGTGATAGTGTGTGGGGTTTTAAGGTGCCTTTTCAGGGAATAGCAAATGACAACAATAATTCACATCAGAAAACGATACCGCCAGAGACAAAGTGCCGAATAGTTAGCAGACTTGAATAAACATGGTGCCATAGGTAGTTTTGATGCCATTATATATGTATGTAGTTCGTATGTAACCAGAGAGCATCTCAACTGGATACATATTCCTACGCCAAGTGATCAATAAGTAGTGACAGAGTCCTTTTTCCTCCATTTTCTCCCCCCCCCCCATGTTGTGTGAGTACGGTTTCTGAATGGAACTTAATCAGAGTTACTACAAATCACATAGTTCTCTTCTAAAAATCTTGGACATCTTTGGATTCGTGAAGACCGACGCAGATCACTAATTTCATCAGGAACTATTCCCCCGGGGGAGGGGGCTTTCTTCTATTGGGTCCATACTGTTATCTTGCATGCTTTGCATGTCTCTATGTTAAGTAGAGTCCGATTGTTCATTGAATGATGAATTGGGTTTGATATATTTAGTGATATTTATTTAATTTTTACTTCTGTTTTGATCAGTTTGATCAGTGGTGTGATGGTTAGGGTGTTGTTCAATTTTGATATCACATTTCTTCACTTTGTACCTTTCGCCCCTAAACTGTCTATCCGTAAACTTCTGTACAGTACAATACTGATCTCCAACTTCCATCACCATATATCTACTGCGAGCGTTAGTTTTCACTCTACCTTGGTATAGATAGACGATCTCCCCAACTTTGATGTCGATCTTTATCCCAGTAGTTTTGCCTCGGCTTTTATATTTAGCTAAGGTCTCGAGTCTTTTTAATCTTTTTGGTATTTTTCTTTAATCAGGTTTTTGTCTTCTATCGGTAGTTTCTCTCCAGTGGTTTGGTCTCTCATTGTCCAAACTTATAGAGAAGAAGTAGCCGTTTTCTCTTACTCTGCTGCTCATATTAGATATTAGCACAATCAACTCAGTATTCGTTATCTTATCACCGGATGGTTTTAATTTGCATACTTTCGTATGAAATTCTGATATTGAGCGTTCACTAATTGGATTTTTGTTACAGTTCTTTACCTCCCCAATCTCTATTTTAATACGGAATGATCCTAGTAAACTGTCTGTGAGTAGAGCTTGAAATCCTGAAGTGTCATCGACCCTGATCTTTACTTCATCACCTGACAGGGGACGGAACCTCGATATGGTTGTGATTAAACCATTTCTTAGAGATTGGCTGCTTCATGATAATAGTAATGTTGCATGTGTCAAGGCAGAAACATTTTCTCGAACCAATAATACTAGTTGTTCTTCATGTTTTACGACATCACCAACATACCAGCTTCCAATTTTATCTGGTGGTTTTGTTGAGGATTGTTTCTTGAATTGGCTTGGTATCTGCTTTAGTGACATGCAAGTGCGGCAACTATCTATGGTACAACTGATGGCCTAGTCCACATCCAGTGCATAGAATCCCATATTAAAATCTGCTTTAACTGGTGCTTACTGGCAAGGTGAAGTTGTAAGTGTAGAGTGACTAAAAGTTTGTCTAATACTCCTTGGGGAATGACGATTCTCTGCCTGGCTGAGTGCAAGGCTTCCTCCTGCGTAACTATGATTAACCCATCTGTCGGAGTTGATGAGAGTTTACAATGTTGTAAATACCTTTTAATAGTGATTAAACCTTTCTTCTTCTTAGATGGAGTTCTGCCATCGCATAATAGCCTATACACTTGTAAGTACGGACAGTCTTGTTGAGTCTGGATCCATGTGTTACGAATCATATAAGGGATTGGACAATGTAATGAAAAATAAAGACCTTTTAAGATATTAGAAAGGTTTTATTCAACATAAAATTCAGCAGGTACAACAATATGGTCGGTAACGAACGACTAAACTGGGAAAAGGCGCCAATTTCGTTCTATTTGTAAACAGCTAGTGTGCATGCGCACTAGCGCTCTAAACTCACAACACTCTCAACCACATTTTATTTATATTTCGGGTTGCAGGTGATCTTCCTTCCCCTTTTTGTTGCTTCTGGAAGAAATTTGAAAACGCCCTTCTTCAAGTCAAACTGTTGCTGCTGCTCTTCTATTTCTAAACACTTTGTTTTGTCGACTGAAGAGAAGGATTCTCCATTTGATGAGGTATTATTCTTTGGGGTCTCCTCTGATCAATCAACTCTGGTTCGCGGATGTTTGATGGAGTAGTAGAATCTGGTGATGTACCATGATCAGGGGAGACAGGAAATTCCAAAATGTAGAGGAGGGGTCAGTGACAGGAGTGGGGGCTAGGTCTTCTGTTGAGACTGTTGACTGATGGCCGTCGGAGAAACGAATTCTGGCAAAGTTGGGGGTTGCCGATATTATATCTACTGGTTCCACTAGGGGATTTGACTTGTGTTGGCGGACAAACTTCCTAAGGAGGGCCGGTCCTCCTTGTAGCCACTCGGGTAAGGTATATCCGGTGCCCGACCTTCTGGAAAAGTTAAACATTCTCTCGTGTGGGGTTGAGTTAGTTGCTGTACAAAGTAGCGATCGAATAGAATGCAAAGCTATGTCGAGTACTTCATGCCAGTGACGTTCGTCCAATTGCCTGGTTTTTAGTGCAAATTTGATCGTTTTCCAAATTGTGCCATTTACTCTATCGCATTGTCCATTGCCGATTGGATGGTATGGAGTTGAGTGGGTAATCACAACTCCATGTTGCCAGAGAAACTCTTTTAGTTCACATGAAATAAACTGACTTCCTCGATCACTATGGATGGAATCTGGGCAGCCAAAAAAGGTAAATAAATTCTGGAGACAATTTATAACAGTTTTTGTTGATATGTCCTGATATGGATAGACAAAAGGATAGTGTGAATATTCATCTACAATCACGAGTAGGTATTTGAGATTATTCGTAGATGGTTTCGATCCCATGAAATCTATTGAAAGACGTTCAAAGGGGGATCGGGAATGGATTAATCGACCTGATGGAGGTTTGAAGAACCTTGGTTTTAGTTCAGCACATATTTGACATTCAGCGCAGGTGCGCTTAACATCTTCCATGGAGAATGGTAGATTCTTCTGCCTCACAAAGTGATAGAGTCTCGCTATTCCAGGATGACAAAGTGCTGCGTGCAGGTCCTTTAGTGATAATGAGCGCGAAGCAGAGCATGATCAAGAAAGGGTATCTGCAGAGTTATTAAGAGAACCTGGTCTATATACTATCTCATAAGAATAGTTTGAAAGTTCAAGTCTCCACCGAAGCAGTTTATCATTTTTAATACGATTTGGTGTCTGCGTGTTGAACATAAATGATGCAGCCTGTTGGTCAGTAATAATGGTAAAGTGTCGACCGAGTAAGAGGTTACGCCATTTACGCACAGATTCTACAATGGCTGCTGATTCACGTTCCACTGCTGAATGTCGACGCTCTGACCGCGTTAGGGTTCTGGAAAAATATGCTACTGGACGTCCATTCTGGGAAAGGCAGGCTGCTAATGCTGTCGCAGATGCATCAGTTTCTATCGTAAAAGGAACTTCATCCTCAATGGCTGCAACCGAAGCCTTGCAAATTTCATCTTTCATGGCTGGAAATTGATTTTTGAGTTTCTCAGTGATAGGAAAGGACGTAATGTTTAATAAAGGTGAAATCCGATCTGAGAAATTCTCTATCCATGGTGAATAGTATGAGAAGAGACCTAGAGCCCGCCTGAGTGACTTACTGCAGTTCGGAATCGGTAATTCTTTTAGTGGTGTAAGTTTGTCTGGATCAGGACTGATTGTTCCATTTTCCAATAAGTGCCCTAGAAACTTTAGTTTGGTTATACCATATTCACATTTTACAGGGTTTAGTTGCAAGTTAAGACGGTTGATAACCTTTCTAAAAGCTTCCATATTTTCGTTTAATTTTTTATTAGTTTTTCCTCCGATGACAATGTCATCAATGTAGGCAAATGTACCTTGGAGTTCATGTTCTTGCAAATTTCATCTTTCATGGCTGGAAATTGATTTTTGAGTTTCTCAGTGATAGGAAAGGACGTAATGTTTAATAAAGGTGAAATCCGATCTGAGAAATTCTCTATCCATGGTGAATAGTATGAGAAGAGACCTAGAGCCCGCCTGAGTGACTTACTGCAGTTCGGAATCGGTAATTCTTTTAGTGGTGTAAGTTTGTCTGGATCAGGACTGATTGTTCCATTTTCCAATAAGTGCCCTAGAAACTTTAGTTTGGTTATACCATATTCACATTTTACAGGGTTTAGTTGCAAGTTAAGACGGTTGATAACCTTTCTAAAAGCTTCCATATTTTCGTTTAATTCTTTATTAGTTTTTCCTCCGATGACAATGTCATCAATGTAGGCAAATGTACCTTGGAGTTCATGTTCTTGAATCAGATTATGCATAATACGTTGAAACACAGCTACTGAGTTCGTTAGCCCAAAAGGTAACCTAGAAAACTCGTATAGTCCTCCGTCAGCTTCAAATGCTGTGTAAATTCTCTTGTCTCTACGTATAGAGCATTGATAATATGCAGACTTCAGGTCCAACTTATTGAAAATTTTGTACTGTGATAGTTGGCGTATGATATCCGAAATTTTGGGAAGCGGAAAAGCATCCAAAAGTGTAAACCGATTTATAGTTGCAGAATAGTCAACGACCATGCGACGCTTATGTCTTTCATTTCTAGTTACTAGTACTTGGGCTCTCCATGGGGAATTCGATTTGATTATGATACCTTCTTTTAATAATTTTTGTATCTCATTCCGGATAAATTCGCAGTCCGATGCTGAGTAGTTTCTGCTTTTTGTTGCGATGGGTTTACAATTCTTTGCTAAATTAGCAAAAAGAGATGGTGGCTCGATTTTCATCTGAGTGACGTTACAAATCTGTAAAGATGGTATCTTTCCGTTATAACGGAATTCCACCCGGTTATGCAATTGCATGAACTCTTGTCCTAGTATAATTGGAGCACACAAGTTGGGAAGGATAGATAGACGCATATTAGTGTAAATTTGTCCATTAACAGCGATGGACGCAACACAGTGTCCTAAGGTTTTGCTCGTGAGATTCGAGGAAGCCATGCTTACCGTATCGTTAGAAAGTAATATACTAAGGCCGAGTGATCTCACGATGTTCATTCGTATAAAGTTATGAGTACTTCCACTGTCTACCATAGCTTTCAAACAGGTACTATTAATTGTTGCATTTACTACAGAATATTGTGTGCATGGAGTGCATTGGGATGACGCAGTGAGGGCAATATATGCAGAACTAGTCCTGGTATTATAAGTTGTTTGTTTTATTTTAGATCGGCAGACTTTAGAGAAGTGGCCCCTCTTTCCACATTTAAGGCAGTCAGCATTCCGAGCTGGGCAAATATTTCGAGAATGATTTTCTCGTCCACAGAATTGGCATCTGGCGAAGTGAGTCGCCTGATTATTTCTGGAAACAGCAGCACATTCATTAGTTAGTTCCAAACTAGAGTTATTTTCAGATTCATCTGCATGAATAGATGCCTTTGCTACAATTGATGTGTCATAAGCTGCTGCATTATGTTGGGCCATTTCTAGACTTCATGCAGTTGCTACGGCATGCTCTAGGTTAATTTCAAAACTTTCAAGTAATCTCTGCCTAATAGTTGAGGAAGTGAGACCTGTGATAAATGCGTCATGTATCGCTAGCTCCGCATGTTGAGAGGCAGTAACATCTTCAAATTTACAATCCTTAGAAAGATTCTTTAGTTTTAGGAGAAACTGATCAATAGATTCACCTTGATTTTGTTTCCTAGTGGCGAGAAGGTGACGAGCAAACACAGAATTTACCGGTTTTACATAGGTTGCTTGAAGGATGCTAATAGCCCTCTCGAATGTTGAACAGTGAGATATAAGAGAATAGACCTTCGGTGAGATGAAATTAATCAGAATACTTAACTTATTCGGAGGATTTTGAGGATGAGCAACTGTGAGAGAGTCGATGCAGTTGATGAGGGTACGATACCAATGATTCCATTCGTCAGCGGTTGTATCTGACGATCCTTCGAATTTACCAGGTCTCAGTATAGCATCCATTGCTGCTGTTAATTTTTAATTTTATGTTGAATAAATTGTAATGAAAAATAAAGACCTTTTAAGATATTAGAAAGGTTTTATTCAACATAAAATTCAGCAGGTACAACAACATGGTCGGTAACGAACGACTAAACTGGGAAAAGGCGCCAATTTCGTTCTATTTGTAAACAGCTAGTGTGCATGCGCACTAGTGCTCTAAACTCACAACAGACAATGACCAGCTAATATATCTTTTACAGTGATTTCTCTAATTATTGATATCTCCAGGGCGTTCATAAATTTACAAATTTGGCATTTTACCTGGCTAGCATAATCTGATATATTATTTTTCTCTACTATACGGGATAATTTAACAGAATATTGAGAGATAATACTCAGGAATGTTGTGACTCTAGAGCTCGCAGAGAATGCACCATGTTGGAGTTTCTCATATGCTTGTACACAGGGGCGGCTATCTGTGAGCACTTCGGTAACGTGTTCCGATTGAATTATATATGGACTGAAGTGTTTGATAGCTGAAGCAATCCCCAGAGCTTCCAACTCACAGGCTAGCCAACCTGCTTGGTTAAATGTTTTACGAACATTGAATAAACCTGTGAGGTGAGTTTTGTCTCCTCTCAAGACAAAAAGGGATGCTGCTAAGCCAACAGAAGTCGTGACTGCATCAGTAATTATTTGTAGTTGGTCCTCTCTTCTAGGTTGTCAGGATTTTTGCTTGCTTAAGGTGTTATTTTGCGTTAAAGAATGCCTCCTCCAGGTCTGACCATTGGATTCTGTCATTTGATGAACCTGTTGCGCAGGCTTTATCCAGAGGTACTAAAAAATCTGAGTGCTTAGGGATGACTTTATTCAGGAACTCATAGGATCCTATGAATGATCTCATGTTTTTTATGGTTTCAGGGGGATCACAGATAGCCAAATTATTCAGACGATGGCTTGTAGCCTTGAGCATTCCCCTGGTCCATTGCCAACCTAGGATTTCTGTTGATGCTGGACAGCAAATAGTTTTTGATGGGGACAATCTTATATTATTCTCATGTAGTGTTAGTAACACTTCTTCCCATACACTGTTAAGCTCCATGGGTGTATTGGCGCTGACATATAGGTCATCGGCCAATTTTCCCACCAGTCCTTTAATCATCAAGTCGCTGAATAGTTTGGACATTAATTTTTCTAAAGTGGATTCGGAGCCTGGGAGACACATTACTTCTCTGGTATAGACATATACTCCACAGAATGGTGTGCAAATACCTACATATTTCATTGATGATTTGGTCCAGAGTATCTGAAAATATGATTGTTTCAAATCTCTTTTGATGATGTATTTGAACTATGTGATACGTTTGGTGAGGCATGAGAGCAGATTGTGGTTTGATATATTGGCCCAATTCTGTAAATGCAGTTACTAGTCGATGACTCTCTGAAGATTTTTCAATGAGGAATGAAGGACTTACATATTTTGCGGTAATGTTTATGTCTTCTGGTCGCACGAAGATGCCTTGCTCATATAGTTCATCAATTTTTGTTTGGAGGAGTTCTAGGTTCGCTCGGTTATACATTGGAATGCGTCCCTTTCTTTGTGCTGGTAGTGATGTACTCATATTAATTCTATGTTGAAATTTACCAGCTTTTCCATTGTAACATCCTAATGATGGTGAAAATACTTGCAAACCAGGGATCTCCTGTCTTTACTGATCATTGTAAATCACCAGATTCTACCCAATCAAATAGCTCTGAACCGGAGGTGATTGATCAACAGGAACCCTCTAAGAATAATGGTGAATCATTCTCTTCAGTCAACAAAATGAAGTGTCCAGAAATAGAAGAGCAGCAGCAGTCAGACTCAAAGAAGGACGTTTTGAGATTTTTTCCAGAATCAACAAAATGGGGACGGAAGATCATCTGTAACCCGAAATTTAAATAAATTTATTCAGAAGCATAAGGATGTTGGCCTCTTTTGCCGGTTTTGTCTGTTGGGGTTTTACTGCATTCACCCCGTGTGTGTATTCTTCATCTTCCTCCTCTGATGATGTGTCTAGTTGATGTACTCCTGGTGGAGATGCAACACGCTTCTTGCTTTCATTTATCCATGTGTTGTATCTCTGTTTTCACATTGTTCTGTCTTTGTTGGGATACTTGGACTCAAAGTACTCCTTCTCATTGCATGTATGGCACAGATGGCCACGGACTAGGCATCTGCAATGTTTTGGCGTTTGTGTGTGTAGCCACAAAATAGGTATTCTCTTTTGGAGATGGGTTCATTCACTCGACTGGTTTCACGTACCCTCATCAGCTAGGCTGTACCTAGTCCCATTCCTAGACTGTGGGTTGAGGCCATTTCAGCTATTCTGCATATGTCTACACTCTTCTGTAGAGTAAGGTTCTGTACTTTTAGCAGATTCTGCTTAGTTAACGGTCACAGACACCTTCTACAATCTGGTCTCGCAGAAGTGAGTCACTGCATCGAGCGCAGAAATTGCATGTCTTTGACAGTACTCCACATCAGTGGACACCCTGGAGTGAGATGGACATGTTATTTCGTGCAGTTGACCAATCCATCGGTGTCCAAAAGTGCAGTGATAGCGGTAGTCAAGGAATGCCAAACATGCCAGTCAATCGACCTTGCCCCAGCTAGATGGCGGAAAGGTCGGATGGGAGTAGACACGACTTGAAGCCAATTGGGTATAGACATACAGCAGCCAGCACTTCCTCACCCTGGTCGATTGTGGATTAACAAGGTGCCACCGAAGCATGAAAAGGATCGTGGCAAGAAAACAATGCATGATCGCAGAGGTGGTCTACAGATATAATTCAATACCAAAAGATGTTGTGACTGCTGCAAGTGCATCTGCCAATGTGATCCCTTACTATTGAGTGCACATCAAGGACATTGACACCGTCTTCCTGATCAGCAGGGAACCTGAAGGCCGTATGAGATAAGGGACACTGTCTGGGTGAAGTCTCCCAATAGCTGATGCACCACCAGCTTTCAAAGAGGACAAATCACTGGCACCATCAGTGAGCAGGCTGTGCTCGTCGATGGTACCCCACACCATTTAAGGGATGTCCAGTCTACTGTTGATAGTTCTGATGCCCCTTCTGAGAACTCCAATGAAGCTGAAGTAGTCCAACCAATCCCCCTTCATAGGAGAGCCTGCAACAAACGACCATGTCCACAATGCCACATGTGTGATCTGGAAACTATGGGGGAGTGTAGAGTTGAATGTAATAATCAAAGAAGCAAGTGCCCACGTGTGTGTGCATATATGACTTACCTTCAGGTGGGATCTAAGAGAGATGGATTAAAGATAGCGGCTGTGGCTTTATAAGGTGTGGTCTTGTGGAATTGCTAAAGATCACACTGCCCATTGCACACATATGCAAATGAAATGCAGTCAGTTTTTTTTAATAAAACGCCTGTTGGCAGGGATGAGGGTGCTAGATGCATGCTGGAAGTTGAAAGAGAAAGTTGTGAGGATGAAATACAGTGACAAATTCTATCCATGAACTTTTGTGTTTTTTTTGTTTCTTTATTTCTTTTTCTCACAAAATACCAGCCCATTTAACTGTAGATGCTTAATTTTCATGCCTTTATGGGACTCAAGGCAGAGTCAGCAGATATAGGACAGTGGCTTGTGAGTCAGTGTTCTCGAATTTGCAGTTGGAATCTGTTGATATTAGAGATCATGGTCGCAGGTGCAGGGATATCGATAAGTCGAAAGTGGTAAAATATCACTGGGACCGTTAAAGATAAATTTTACAAGATCCCTGACTTGCAGAAAGGTTTCACTAATCACATCCACATCCATACAAATTTAAAAGGCAACTTTGAAAAAATAACGACAACTGAATAAGAGCTCTAGATCGCTGTACTGGGATAAAATAACAACATTTATTAGCCTGTTTAACAAAAGGTAATTCAAATCATTTCAACGTCAAGGTTTTTGCATCAAGTGTTCATTAGACAGTCCTTGGTAATGTGTGTCTCAAAGAAAAGACTAAAAGTTCATGGTTACAGATTTTTTTGTTGAGAGGAAACACGTGATTATTTTCTGGAGAGAAAAGAAAATAGTCATTAAAATAAGTATGTCTACGTGTTTAAGTGACATGTGTGTTTGTGTGTGTTCAATGCAAATGAAAATATCAGTTTTAGATAACAGGGTTGTCAAGAAGAATAAATCTCATTAGATATTGAGAATTTATGGTGCATAACACGTGGGATATTCTGTTATGTAACTTAACGCCCCATATGGATGTAGACTCTTAGCTCCAGGTCGAGCTGAGGAAATCTGGAAACACTGTTTTAATTTTCGCTGGCAAAAGCTTTATATGCATATTCTAGAATGTTCCGGACTATTTGTTTTAGGATGGATGGATGGATGGGTTATTTAATCAGCATATCAACCTTTGTGGGTCATTTAATGCTGTTTTTGTTTTTTTTCTATCAACCCCTTCTGGGCCATTCAAGACTGAATCTAGTCATTTTGGGGATAGTATTTGATGTTGTATCCAGTTATTTTATAGGAGACTTTTATTCTTGAAGCTCTTTGTATTTTCAATCGTTAGTTTGTAGCTTTTGGTTTGGTTGTTTTATAGTGGATTTTATCATTTTTGTTCTCTGTCTTGCAGGATGCTTTTGCAGAATATAAGCTTTTTGCGGGTTATATTTTTTGGAAGAGTCCTATTTCTTTAATGTAAGATAAGATTTTTCTGGTGTTGTTCTCTTTAAAGATTATTTGAAGATCTATTTCTTTATAGTATTTTTCTCTAATTTGTGAAAGATCTGTGCATTCAGTTAGTAAATGTTTTACAGTAAGTGGTACTTGACAGGGAATGCATTGGGGTTGAGTTTCTCCTTTTAGAAGGTAGGAATGGGTTAAGTGTGTGTGACCTATTCTAAGTCTTGTTAAAATTACATTTTGTTTTCTGTTTGTTTTTTTGATAATCCTGCCTCCTCTCTCCAAGTGTGGGTTTTATATTGTATAATTTGTTATTTGTATTTTTATTCGATTGACTTTGCCATTTCTCAAGTATATGGCTTGTTGATCAGGGGTCTAATATCCGTGTATGGGATCCTGTACCCATCAAGGTTCAACTTCATTGCCTCCTTAGCCATAGCATCGGCTCTTTCATTGCTCCTGATTCCCATGTGGCTAGGAATCCAGGTGAATATTATTTTCTTTTGGTCGGTAATGAGATTTATTTTGTTTAGGAGTTTGATAATTGTGGGGTTCTCTTGTTTTCTATTTTTTATAGCTGTTAAAACGGATAAGGAGTCAGAGAATATAATGAATTTTTCTGAGTTTTCTTCAGCAATGATATCCAGTGCTAAATCTATGGCTCTGGTTTCAGCACTAAATATAGAGGCTTCATTCGGAAGTCGTTTGCTAATTTTTGTATTGTTGTTGGTAGCTGCACATCCAACTCTATCGTTATCCTTCGAGCCATCTGTGTATATGTATGTATAGTCAGAGTAGCATAGCTTGATATTTTCAAGTTCTTCTTGAAATATGGCAGGATTTGTTTTTGATTTTTTATTTTCATTTAAGTTCAGCATTACGTCTGGTTGTCTCATAGTCCATGGTGGGTTTTCGGATATTACAGAATGGTGGATATTTGTTATTGGAATTTGAGATTCTTCTATACTGGTTTCCATTTGAAGTCCGAAGGTTTTTATGGCTTTTTCTTTTCTGTTAAATAGGTTTCTATATTTGGGGTCAAAGGTACATTGATAAGCGGGGTTTGTTGGGCAAGACATTAGTTTCAGGTAGTATTGTAAGCCAAGTTTTTCCCATCTGAGCTTTAGGGGTGCTTCGTGGGCTTCTGCATATAGGCTTTCTTTGGGGGATGTTCTATATGCTCCCAAGATTAGTCTTAGTCCTTCATGGTGAATGGGGTCAAGGATATTTATGTAGGAAGGCCTTGCTGACCCATAAATGAAACAGCCATAGTCCAGTTTCGAACGAATTAGAGTCCTGTATAGTTTTAGGAGCGTTTGCTGGTCTGCTCCCCAGTCTGTGTTAGCGACAACTCTTAATAATTGTAGTGCTTTGTGGCATTTCTGCTTTAAATATCTCAGATGGGGAATAAAATTCAATTTTTTGTCAAAAATGATCCCTAGGTATTTATATTGATCAGTAATATCAATTTTTTTGCCATCGAGTTTGAGGGTTGGATCGTTGTGCATTTTTTTAATATTACAGAAGTGCATGCACTTCGTTTTAGACTCGGAAAATTTAAGACCATTTTCTGTGGCCCACCGGTTTATTTTGTTTAGGTTCAGCTGCAACTGTTACTCTATTGTTTGGACATTTTTTGATCCATAACAGATCAAGAAGTCATCGACATATAGGGAGCAGTCGGTTCCAGGACTTAGGCATTTGGTCATATTGTTAATATTTATATTAAATAAAGTGACTGATAGTATGCTTCCTTGTGGGACCCCTTCCTCCTGGTTTTCGAGGTCAGAAAGGGTGGATCCCACACGGACCCTAAAGTCCCTGTCCGATAAAAAATCTTTTATTAATTTGGGTAGTCTTCCCTTTAGACCTCGATTGTGCAGGTCTTTCATAATGCCATATCTCCATGTTGTCTCGTACACTTTTTCCAAATCAAAGAAGATGGTCGTTATGTGTTCTTTTTTTTATGTACCGCTCTCTAATGAAAGTTTCCAGGCGTACCAGGTTGTCAATGGTGCTTCTTTTATTTCTAAATCCACTTTGGAGGTCTGTTATCAGGCCATTTGCTTCGAGGTACCAGGTTAATCTTTTGTTTAGCATTCTTTCGAATGTTTTGCATATGCAACTTGTCAATGCTATGGGTCGGTAGCTTGTGGGATCAGACTTAACTTTATCAGGTTTGGGGATGGGGATCATTGTTGCTTGTTTCCATATGTCAGGGAGTTTACCCCTGATCCAAATGTCATTGAAGATGTTTTGAAGGTAGATTAAGGATTTTTGAGATAGTTGTTTCAAGAACTCGTAGTGGATCTCATCTGGCCCTGTTGCAGTGTTGTGTGAACTGTTTATGGCATCGGTTAATTCAGATAGGGTGAAAGGTTTGTTGTAGTCTTCTACATTGTCTGAGTTGAAGTTTAGTTTGTTTCTTTCAGCATCTAGTTTGATTTTTTTGAATTGTGGTTTATAATTTTTGCTAGAGGAGTTTTTTGAGAAGGTTTTTGAAAGTACATTTGTTATATCTTTTTTGCTGGTTATTTTTGTATCATCTTTTGACAGGTGTTTTAGCGGTGTTGGTTGATTTTTACCAGCTATCTTTCTAACCATATTCAAGATTTGTTTTGTTTTGGTGTTAGAGTTCAGTTTGCTGATATAGACTCTCCATGACATTCTTTTGGCCTCCTTAATTGTTCTACGGGCTTTTGCTCGGTTTTGTTTGAACTGGTCTAGATTGTGGGTAGTGGGACAACTTTTAAATTTTCGCAGTGCAGCTTTACGTAATCTTACCGCCTTTTGGCAATTTTCATTAAACCAAGGTCTTTTATATTTTCTGGATTTGGAGCCTTTGGGTATACATTCCCCAGCTATTGACATCAATGTATCAGTGAAGTGTTCCATAGAGTTTTCCGGTTCATCTTTGTCTATTAGTTTTACATTGCATTGGGTTTTATATTCCTCTCAATTTGCTTTGTTTAGCTTCCATCTGGGGAGGTTATCTTCAATCGGGATTGAGTTTTCAAGTATGATGGGAAAGTGATCGCTACCACATGAGTCATCATACACTTGCCAGCTGTAGTCCATTAATAGCATAGTGACAAATCAATAGCTGAGTATATACCTGAGGCAGGGTGGAGATATGTATTGGAGTTTTGGTTCATGAGGGACAGATTGTTATTGTTGATGATATTTTCTAGTTTTTTACCTTTTATGTCTGTTTTATTGCTTCCCCATATGATGTTGTGGCTGTTGAAGTCTCCTAGTAGGATGTATGGTTTAAAAAGTTGTTCTATTATTTTGTTGGCTTCGGCTTCATTTATGGGGTCATGTGATGGGTTATACATGGAGCAAATGTTGATAGTTTTATGTAAAGTGATTTTCACAGCAATTGCTTGTAATGTGGTGTCTAGAGTTATTTCACTCTGAGGGATGTCGTTTCTAACTAGAATCGATACACCTCTGGAGGCCCTCTGTCCAGTTTTGTGTATAAAGTTGTATTGGGTGTAGTTTTTTATAGTGATGTTATCGTGTGTCTTTAGAAATGTTTCCTGGAGGCAGATGATAGCAGGTCGTAGTTTAGATATTAACAGTAGCAAGTCGTTTATGTTTGCTTTAAGTCCTCGGCAGTTCTATTGAATAATAGTTTGAGTTTTTTTTTATTGTGGTCTGTCATTTTATTTGTCTGGGGGTGTTTTGTCTTCTACTTCCACCTCCTCCAATGTTCCTATTTTGTTTCCTCCTCTTGAGGTTGATTGGGATCTAGATCTTGGTTTGTTTGTTTTTTCTTTAGTTTAAGTTTTATTGGGTGATGGTGTTGTTTCATTTGATTTGTTTATAAGGATTGTTTTCATTTGGTGAGTTTTTTCTTTTTCTTTGTTTGATTTAATTTGAGTTTTTTGATTTGTTGGTTCTGTTTTTTTTGCTGTTGTACTCTCTTTTGTAGACTGATTATTTCCAGAGTTCAGGATTAGTGTTTTAATTCCTTTCATTAGGTCTTTCATCTCTTTTATCAATTGAGATATTTTTTCATTTTTTTTTTCTGGAGTTTTTTTTTGTATAGCTTTGACAACTTTGATTTGTGTGTATTTTAGCATTCTTGGTTACTTCTGAGTATCTTGCGTTCATAATTTTCCTGGCTTCCGGGAAGGTTATATTTTTTGTGCACTTTATTGTTGTTATTTCTTTTTCTTTTAGCCATGTTTTGCATCCTTTGAAGTCAGCTGAATGGTTTTCCTTACAGTTTGAGCATTTGGGGTCTTTTTTGCAGTCACTATGTTTTGAGTTTTCACCACATCTTATACATATTGGTGATTTGGTGCATTTGGATTGGTGATGTCGAAATTGTTGACAATTGTAGCACCTTAGAGGGTTTGGGATGTATTTTTCAACGTTCACTTTTAGGTATCCGATTTTAATCTCACTTGGGGGGGGGGTTTGTGGAGTCAAAGGAGAGTATATATGTATTTGTCAATATAGTTTCTGCATTTCGTTTTATTCTTATTCTTTTTACATCTGTAACACTTTGGGATGCTAGATTAGATAAAATTTCCTCAGTTGAGCAATTTGATAGTTCGCTGCATCTAATGACTCCTTTTGAGGAGTTTAGGTATGGGTGGGGATAAGTTTTAATTTTGATATTGTTAAAGGTTTGCCATTTGAGAATTTCTTTAGCTTGTGTTTTTTGTTTCAATTCGATAAGTATGGTGTTGTTTTGCAGTTGTTTTATCATTTTGGGTTTTATTTTTTGAGAGAAAATTTTTTCCATTGTAAAAGGTGAAATTTTATTTATTTCATTTTTTTTCAAGTGTTTCCATTACTAGAAATATTGTGTTTTCATTGATTAAGCAATTCTGTTCGTCCTCTGAACTTGAGATGTCGGAAACATCAGAGAAGTTTCTTTTTGGGGGGGGTTTTGGGGGCCAAAAAAGCCATAATCAAAAAGGTTGGTTTTTTCATCATCTTTGCTCCCCAGCCACCTCGGAGCCCTATATGGGAAGTGCCTGGGGGGAAACCCATTCGCCCAGGCTCAACAAGGATACAAAGGTGATATACTCGATTTATGAGATATCATTTATGAGCACCTGTTTTCCTTTGATGTTACTTTGGAATACGAAGTAATTTAAAGGGTTTGCAGCCATGTCATAGATATTTCACTTCGTCGATTGACCCTCAGCCACCGCTTTCCACCATATATTAGGGAGTAGATGTTATTTGTGGGGAAGGGATAGGCATATTGTGTTGATAATAGGTTTATGGGGTGGGCGATATATGGTGGGGCTTGACGTGACCAGCCGATTGGTCGAATCGGGCCCATCCAACCGCCCATCTAGCCCAGTAAGGGCCAAAGGAAGTGGGGGTACTAAATCCTGACCTCCAAATCTCTCAACCACCAGGATCCCGTCCTAAGGGTATTACGGGTCGCTACCTATGGCCAACAGGTAGCCCCATTGAGGGACTTCTACTCTCTGCAGGGGAGTAGTCGGTATATTCTGATGCCCTGCCGACAGGGTCCAGTGGAATCTGATCAAATTTTTAAGAATAATTTTTTAATAGAATGTATTTATTATTATTTATTTATTTTATTTTTATTTTTTTATTTTTGGTTTGTTTTTTATTTAACCCATAGTTGGGACCCTAACAGGTACTACCACTCCGGGTCAGAGTGGACCTGGGAGCAATGGCAATTAAAGGGTGGCTCCACGCTCCCCAAAGCTCGCAAATTGGGGCCTCACCATCAGATATAGTTTAAGGTCATATCTAGGACCGGGAAGTAGGGAAGGAAAAAGAGAGGAGGGGAGAAGGGAGAGGGGCTGTTGATTTTGTTTTTATTTTTGTAGAACATAATTAAGTTTTACAAAAGAGAATAGAAAACAAAAACAGAAATCGATGTAGGTGCATTTCGTCTCAGACAGCCAATAGGCACCCTGATCTGGTAGCACCAGCTATTTGTTGTATCATTGCACAATAAGTGTAATGTAATCCTTTTATCATATGTGTGCAGATAGGCAAATTATGCCATTCTAAGTTTACATGCACTTCATACGCGGGCATGCTGAAAACAGTGATTGCAGTTAGAATGTCTCTTCCGGAAATAAAGCTGTCACTACACTTTGCCAAAATTAGTTCTCCTGCCTAATTTTCATAAATTCAAATAAATAAAAAAAAATATATAAAAAGTGATTTTTAATGTTTTTGATTCATTTAAGATTTTATCTGTTTTTGATTTGTTTTAATTAGATCGTGGGTTTTGTCTGGTGTCTGTTTGTCCAGTGTGCTTTTGTTTGTGCTTTTTGAATCGATAGCGCTAAAACTCTTATCATGGGCACCCCCAAGATTTGCAAGGATGCTACTGAAAGGGGAAAGATACAATTTCACTGTTAATTATACTCCAAGAAAAACAATACCAATTGCGGACTGCCTATCACAAGTATCACCTAGGGCTATCAAGCACATTGAAGGAATTGACCTTAATGTCCACAGTATGGGGAGTTACCTTAATTTCACACCAACCAGAATAGAGAACACCACGGTTGAGGCATTGCAAGACCCATTACTAAAAGAACTTGCAAATATGGTAATATATGGTCGGCCTGCAAATCAAACAGACTGCTAAAGAGCAATTAAATCATAATATCAGTCTCCTTTCAAAGAGGTACATTGGAAGAACTTCATACATCATATTAAGGAGTTGAAAAAAACAGACTAAAAGCCTGGTCAGCTATATGATGAGTAGGGATGAATAAAGACATTGAAGATAGAATGCTTAATTGTTACCCGTACCCAAAAATATCAGTATCCCTGCCAAATCAATGCATCAGCATGAAACCCCTAGCTACCCTTGGCAATATGTCAGCACGGATTTTGTTTTGTTTGGCTGGAAAGGAATATTTACTTGTAGCAGACCAGTACAGTGGAAGTCTCTTCATACAACACCTCCACTCTACCTCAGCAGTAGCAGTCATCAAATTAAGCTGCTTCTGTGGTACCAGTTTTAAAGAATTCTGGCAAAAGAACAGACCCATCTCAATTATCGCCCCATTAGTCTCCTCCGACATTTCGCCAAAATATTTGAGTCCATAATAAACCAAGCTCTAGTCCATCACCTGCTGCTAAACTTCTGACCAACCAACAATATGGATTTAGGCAAGCCTGTTCCACAGCAGATATCCTAAATTTAATCTCTGAACCTATATACCATTCACTAAACAAAGCAGGGGATGGTAGAGCGGTAGCCCTAGATATATCTAAGGTTTTTGACAGGGTATGGCACGATAGTCTCCTCAGGAAAATCAGATCATATGGTATCACTGAACAAATACCTAACATAATTAAGGCCTTCTTAAGTAATAGAAGAATCCAGGTTGTCCTCGACGGTCGCAAATCTAAATAATATGATATGTGGGAGTACCTCAGCAGTCTATTCTTGGACCTTTATTATTCCTAATATTCATAAATTACCTCCTTGATAAAATTGTCTCTGAGATGGGTATATTTGCTTATGACACAACGCTCTATATCAGGCATGACGGGAAAACAAATGAACACATATCTAAAGAAATGGTAGGAACGCTAGAGGAAGACCTCTAATCTGTAGTGGAATGGGGACATAAATAGATGGTCACATTCAATGCTGCCAAGATTAAGCTTGTTTCCTTCAATAATTACAAGAAACCTTCTCTATCCCCAATAGCAATGGCCAAAAGCACATTACCTGAAAGTACTTCTTTTAAACTCCTTGGCCTAACATTAACAGGGAACATGTGTTGGAACAGTTACATTACTACTGTGAAGAAGGTGGGCTCCCTCTACCATGCTAGAAAGTTACTTATGCCTGAAAGTATCTGTACCTCTATAAGGCCATCATTCGCCCATGTATGGAGTATTGTCACATTAAGGCAGGTCGATTTTGGAACCCCGGTGAAGCAATGGTGATGATAGTTGGGGTTTAATATAGAAAAGACTTACACGAAATATTTTTCTCAAAATCGTTATCTTTGCTTGAGGAAATGACTTAAAAAATTGAAAAATTGAAGCGATTAAAAGTTTTTCGGTGAATTGTTAAGAATGTCCCGTCATCCAAACAATCCATACTGTTAAGAAAATGGAATTATTATTTAGAATATGTTTTAAACTACATTTTTAAATAAAATGAGTGAGGATAATGAATTAATAAAATAAATATTAAGTGTAAAGGCAAAATTATGTTTTTTAAATAATAACAACCAAAGTTCGCTTTTTCATTTTAGGAACTTTTTTGGGGTGGAAACATTTTAGATTTCACCGCCGCAAAACACGCTCGTTATTGATATTGAAAATTAACGTTTGTTTATTATTTAATTTGAAAACATTACGATTTAGGTTTAATTATTTCGAAAGGAAAAACGAAAAAGACTTGTTTAAAATATATATTATTATATTTGTCTGCAGTGAATTTAAACATATTCGTTTTATCTTTTTAAATTTGTTTTTCTATTAGGTTGGTGCAAAAATAATGGCATTTTTTGGACGTTTAAACAAACGCCAAAAACATTATTTTTGCACCAACCTAATATTTCACATCAAATTCTATTTGAAATTTTAATTAAAATATGGTAATACTCCAGTTTTATATTAAAACAAAACAAAACAAAATAATCCATACAATTTTATTCTACACATTCTTTACAAAAAATAACCACGTAAATTTTAAGTTTTTTCTACTTAATAAAAAATACTTTGCAGAAAATTAGTGTCAAATTTTAATTTCTTTTATTTTTAGGGATTAATTGTTTTTAAGCAGTGTTTTTCTTCTAAAATTATAGTTTTAAAATCAGATAACCTACAAAGATTAATACGAGTAAATAAGGTTTATACGAGTAAATAAGGTTTTTCGTTATTTGTGCATCTATGTTATTGTGCTAAAATAAATTTATTTAGAAAGCCATTCTTAATATGGGAAGGAGGTTGCATTGTAACTATTCTGTACTTTCACCTAAAAATTTAATGAACAGAAATTTCATATAAATTAAATTTAACGTGAAAATACTATTAAAAATAGCATAGTAACATAGATGGACAAGCACTGGTTTTTCAAACTCTAAACGTTCGTTTAAAATGGTACAACTACATCAAGAATGAATCTATTTATGGATAAATTCATGTTATCGAAGGAGCTAAAATCTGCTAAAAATGTCTAAACTAAACAATACTATGCGTCTGATTTGGTCCTCTCTCTTCAATACATCTAATTCAACTCTACAAAGTTTTTCATTATTTTTTATAACTAGCGCTTATTTTTTTACGTATGAAACTGGAAGATAGCCTAATACAGTTTCCTTCAGTTATAATCCATTTATTTATTTTACTTTTCAGATTAAAATGTCAGTAAAAGCATAACGTTCAGTTTTAACCCGTGGTTCACAAAATTTGCTGGTCCACCTTGTCATTTGGATGAAACAGCACCCCCAACTTCACGACAAGCCGTCCAGTTTAGTTATTTCCTCGAGAACATTTATCCCCACTTAAAAAATAGTGAGATTTCTAAGTTAATTGCCAAGGAAATAATTAGTATTTGGCAAGCAGTCAATCCACAATTGCCCTTGTTAAGGTAACATTATATAGGGCAGAAGGTCAATATATTTTGCTAAAAGAGGGCCAAACAGATTGACAGGAAATCTCTTGCAGCAATCAAAGTGAAAAAAATGAAGGAACAGCTAGACAGGCTGTTTGATATATCTTCTTGTAGCTGTAAACTTTCTGTCTTGAGATGTGATGACTTTGCAGGACTGAAAATTGTCAAACAAGACACATAATCTGCACTTGTCCTCATAACAAGGAGGTAAAATTAATTCTATAGATTCACCTGCAATTATGTTTCCTTTTTTGTGGAAAATAAAATAATGTATTGGTATTTATTATGTAATCTACCTCTATTATTAAACATGCAAATTTTCCAATTTTCAGGTTCCACTAGAAGAACTGCCATTTACAGCAATTTTTTTTAATTAATTGATGGAACAACAAAAAGCCTAACAACATTTACTTGTCCTTTGGGGAAACTTTGTATCAATAATTATCAAGATTTGCCTCAAGTAGAATTTTAAAAAATTAGTGTCCCTCCCGATCATCATTATTTGACAGCAGAAGAAACAAATAATTTAAGTGTGAAAGCCAGAGGCTACTTTTTGAGTATGCTGTTGGCATTTTTTGTGGAGAAGTTAACTTAGAAAATTGGGCCCTTGAATCAAGGAAGATGACTAACATAAGCCACAAGGTTAATGTGTTTATGGACCAGAGGTGTCTATCCTCAAACACTGATAATTTAAACATTTTGGTCAAATTTATCATCCAAGTGTATGCAGTTAGTGGGTTTGAGATCCAAACCAACAATATTTTTTTAACCAACACCAGTATATTTTAATATGATTCAAAGAACAAAACAGTTAACCGAAATCCAAATCACTGTTTTAAACTGTTAAAAATATAGTGCTTTTGCACTACTTCCGGAAAATATAATATCGATGATAAACTCAGATGAATTGGATGTGAGAGAAGAGGGCATTCAAACGATTTTATCCATTAGGTAAATAAATATTTATCCATTAAATTTTATTAGTTTTCTTAATTTACTCAAACAATAGTTAGTTTTACATCACAAAAATATAAAAAAATAAGTGTTTTCAAATAATTGCTTTTTTCTGTGTGTGTTGTTTTTTTCCAGAAATAGGGAACAACTCAAAAAAAAAAAAAAAAAAATGAAAAAGATGACTGCTATCGATTTTGCAGCCACACACTAGTCAAATTTGATTGATTTTTTCTCTCAAAAAGTTGTATATGGGCAGGAAGCAAGACATAGACACATTATTACAAAGTCATCATGCCAGCAAATTAGACCTTCATTTTCCTCAAAAGGAAATTATACAGAACAATTTAGTTCTATTATAAGTTTATATTATTGCCTCTAATAAAAAATTGAAATACATGGTTCTGTAACTTGTATTAAGTTGTTATATTGTTTAATACATCTCCACATATCTTTTTCAATTGTGAAATTTAAAAGACTTAGTTGCTAATTAGCTTTTTTACAATTTTTGTTTAATCAATGCATTAAAAGTTTAGATATTTTGCTAGTTGTGATTTATAATTAAAATTATAATTCATTTATTTATTTTTATTTCAATGTATTTCATATAAATATATCAATTTTAATTGGATTTTTTATAAAATTAGTGAAATTTCAAAGTCAGTGTTGTGAAAAATGCTATGAAAATGAAGAATTTTTCAGCATTTTTCTACACGATATTTAAAATTAAATGCCCAATTTTCTGTTCAAGATGGGAATCTAATTTTTGGTATATGTTCTTATCACATCAAATTCCAACTATCATCACCAGTGCCATGTTGATTTTCTGAAAAAAGTTGCAAATCGGCCTGCCCTATTGTCACATTTGGCCTGGTGCATCTTCTACTAGTCTCTCACACCTAGACAGGGTTCAAAAGAGAGTTGCCAACCTGATAGGTCCTGAACCGTCATCTAAGCTTCAGCCTCTGTCCCATCGATGAAATGTTGTATAAGTATTTTATTGGTCACTGCTCTGAAGAACTGCAAGCACTTGTACTCCCTCGATGTAAATATCCCTAAAAAACCCAATAAGCAACTAAATCCCACCCCTACACAGTAGAGATCCCTAGATGTAAGAAAGCCTTCTACTCCAGTAGTTTCTTCTCCAGAACTGCTAGACTTTCAAACTCCCTTCTGGAATTCTGCTTTGCTAACTGTACTGAGATGCATAAGTTCAAGTGTAATGTGAACAGAAATCTTGCTGCTCATCTCCCTACATAATATCCCTTATGTCCCTGATAGTAGCCCCCTACATCAAAGTGGCACTATGCCTTGTTTGAGGTGGAAATGGAATAAAAAATAAAAAATATAAAGTCAATATTTGAGGAACGAGGTGTACTAGAAATCTTACATTCAGTTCACAAGCAGGGAATTTATGTTTTTTTCCAGATCATACAACTTTCTGCACAAAACATTATCTCCACATTACCCGAAATCTAAGGGATTTACCTACAGGATGGTCAGAATATGCAAGACAACACTGCTAAAGGCACGAGAAACTGAACAAGATAGTTATCTAGTAATGATGGCATATACAGCCACATTCATGTTTGCAAACATCAAATTTCCAGCAGAATTGCTCATTGGCCGACAGACACCACTAGTATCCAAGCATCAACTTGGTGGTGAGCAAACAAGAACAGCACTACAGTAATACAAGAAGAGATCAAAGAGCTTTTATGACAAGCATCATAGCAGACAACACCCACCTCTACATGCGGGGCAGAAAATCTATGTCCAGTACAAGAAAACAAAGTTGTGGGAGCCCAGAATGATTCAGCACCCTGCCAAAACACTAGGATCATACATAGTCGAAATTTAAAGTGGTACCATCTACTGAAAGATTAGACAATTCATCAGACCAGCTAAAAGAAGCTCAATACTTGACAGCAGATCTAACCAACCACATGCATCTGAAGTAAGTGCATCACACAGGGAACCGCACATCAGCAGTATCCCAACACCACGCACACCTTAGAGCAGGTCATCCCAGAGGAAAGGGTCTGAGGGCCAGGCATCACCTGCACACACAATGCAGCCGACTAGTGAATTACATGCTAATGGATCCTGTATATCTACTCTCAAGCCAAGAAGATCCTGCAGATATATAAAGATTCCACAGAGACAAAACTTATAGAGACTACCATACTATTATGCCAATAATACTATATTCTTTCACAAATTATAAATAATAATAATAAAAAACAAATTAGGTAAGCTCATTCTCAATTGAAGAAGGGAGATGGTGTGTTAGTTAAGTCCCTTGGACAAATCAAAAGTTAGGAAGAGTTACTTACTTGCAAATTTTTACTGTCATGGCGACTTTTGTCAATAAAGCCTGTATTCTTTAGCTCTTGTTCTTTTCTTATCCATTCTGTATCACAACCATTCCATCGGATTACTCACCCCCATAATATGACAGTCTCTAATTAGTTCCTCTATGTCCTTGTTGATACCAACCCAAAAAACTGTTGTTTGGGCCAGTAAACATATTTGCTCTATCCTCTGTTCGGACGAATTTAGTTGTTGTAGGATGTCCAATTGGAGTAAGAGTGGTATAATGATTTTATTGCCTTTAAGGAGTATCCCATCCTGGAGGCTAATTTCGTCCCTATAGTTAGATCTCTTGATTTTTTATCCAGTTTCATATTCCAATAGACAGATTTCACATCAACTATTAAGAACCATGTTTCTCCATGAAATCTAAAGATAATTTTCACAAATGTTGGTGTAACAAAGTGTAGCCACAATACAGCCTTCCTTAAATCTTTAGGCATAGTCTGACAGATTCGTTGGCTTTTGTAATGCATACAAAAGAGTGGATCCAGGATGTCGGTTTTGTTATGGGAGTTATTATATCCTGGACCTAATGTTCAATCCAAAAATGCAAAGGTCGAGCAGAAGAGTTTTCTCAACAGAGGATTGTACTCACACTGTGTCATTATTTGCCTTAATCTCTTCAAACATGTGTGGACTAGTTCATCAGGATGGTATCGACACTGTAGGAGCTGGTATCTCGAGACACAAAAGTTTAACCTCGGCTCTATCTATGTGCGACATTTCTTGTAGTTTTCTACATTACACACTTCACTTGCCTCAAATTAAATGTGTCAGTCAAATCTTGGCCTTCAATCCCCGACCATAGCAACTTTTACTTCTCTAATTATGGTCCATTAAAATGCAACATAACCTGTCCAACGAATCTGTCAAAATCTTTTGATAAATTGATACTCTGCCAATTCATAGAAGGGGGAGGTATTTGACAAGCAATTGTTGATGAAGAGAATGAGACAACTTAAAGAAATGATGATTTTTTTTTTTTGGATTCACAAAATTGACTGATTGCCGTACGGTATTTGTTTACAATGAGTGGCAAAGCAATAGTTTGTGTTATTGTTGTAAGTAAAACAAATACTGTATACCCTTTAAATAAGGTTTTTATTAGCACAAAAGAACGATACGTCAGGTCCGATGTGAGCACTAAAGTAATGTGGTGGACACTACTGGAGTAGTATACAGAGCTAGCGCTTCGTCAGGAGAGTGCTATTAGGAAGTTTTGTATCCATACGAAACACAATACAACATTCTCCCCTCCATTAAATTAGAAAGTTCCTACCGTACGTGGAAAGTTCATTAAAGTATTAGTGTATGAAGGTGGGTTGATCACAACCAATGCAAGGAATGTAGTTGAATAGTTCAGGTTTGCAATGTTAAAACTCACTATTTCAGCCAGCACAAGGAGTGCAATTTAATAGTTCTGATGCGCAAAATAAATTGAATCAAGATTCACTAAACTCTGATGGTCTTCTACTACGCTCTGGCCGTCGCTAAACAGGTGGTTCTACTGGTGGGGTTGAATTTTCCTCTTGCTGATCTGCTGGTCTATTGTTCCAGTTTTCCAAGTCATGTGGGTGATTGGTGAATTGGAAGTTTTTCAATGGGGCCAAGTAATGTGTAGATACAGTCATCTGCCTACCCTCATTAGATCGAACAAAGACATAATGGGGATTAGCATCTAGAAGTTCAACCTTATCAACTAGAGGTTCATATTTAGTTAACTGGTTGTGTCTCCGCATTAAAACAAAACCAGATTCTGTCATCCAAGACGGTACTGCTGTCCCGGACACTGATCTTCTTGGGTGTTTAAACAGGCGCTCATGAGGTGTCTCATTTGTGGCTGTGGATATTAAAGGCCGAATGGAATGGAGGGAGTCTGCTAAAACCTCTTCCAAGTGTTCAGTCGGCAAACCTTTGTCTTCCAATGCTAATGAAATAGTTTTCCACACTGTTCCATTCATTTGCTCCACTTGACCATTCCCCTGTGGGTGATATGGAGTGCTGTAGCTGGTAGAGATCCCTTTGCCGTGCATATAATTCTTGTACTCAGCACTCTATAAACAACTCCCATTATCTGAATGAACTTGGCTGAGCATGCCAAATATAGAAAACAGATGGGAGCAAGATTGCAGTACACTCTGGGTACTTGTGTCTCTACAAGGGTATACGAATGGGAAGTGGCTGTATTCATCAGCTAATACCAACATATATTTATTTGGGGTAGATGAAGGTAGGGGTCCTTTAAAATCGAGGTTAAACCTCTCGAAAGGTTGAGTTAATTTGATTAAATGCCCATCAACAGGGCAGAAAAATCTTGTTTTGCACTTGTTGCAAACAATACAGTCCTTTGTCATCTGCCGAATATCCTCAAGAGAGTAAGGGAGGTTTCTACTTCTTATGAAGACCATCATTCTTGTAATCCCAGGATGGCACACGGATCGATGCAAATTGAGGAGGTTGTTGCTACTATTCACAATAGCGCAAGAAGCACGTGTCAATGCGTCAGCTACAAGATTATTATTATTGTCGAAATTGAAGCATGAAAGCTCCAATCTCCAACAGAGCAATTTATCGTTTTTTTATTTGACTATGGTGATTTTGGTCATAAACATTTTACTGATTTCTGATCAGTAATAAGTTTGAAGTGCTTCCTCAAGAGGCAATGGTGCCAATATCTAACTGTTTCTATAATGGCAGCCGCTTCCTTTTCAACAGCTGGATGGCTACGTTTGAAGCCGTGTAGAGTTCGTGAGAAAAAAGCAACTGGTCTACCATTTTGGTTGAGGACTCCAGAAAGAGCACAATCAGATGCATCAGTCTCCAACTCAAGGGGAGCATTCTCGTCGATAGTTTTTATTACAGCTGATTCAATATCTAGCTTTAGACTGTCAAATGCATTTCGAGCTGATTAAGGGAAAATAAATTGGTCTTAATAAGAGGCTGAATCTTATCAGAATACCTATGGATCCACTTTGAATAATACGAGAAAAAACCCAGGGCTCGCTTGAGTGATTTGTCAGCAGTTGGATAAGGGAGTTCTTTTAAAGGCTTCAACCTCTCGGGATCGGGTTTAATTTGACCATTGGGTCCAATGATATAACCCATGGAGCTCAGTTCATTCACAGAAAATACACACTTTTCTTTATTGTACGTAATTTTCCATTTTTCTGTTACTTTGATAAATTTCGCCAGATTCTCATCGTGTTGCCCTTGATCCTTTCCACAGATGAAAATATTGTCCAGGTATCCAAAGTGTCGTGTAAGTCCTCAGAACTAATAATTTCATCGACAATTCGCTGAAAACAAGCAATTCCACTTATAACCCCAAAGGGTATTCCGGTGAACTGATACAAACCGGAGTTAGCTTCAAAAGCAGTGAAGGGTTTGTCATTCTCATTGATGGGGATCTGGTGATACGCATTTTTCAGGTTGATTGTGCTGAATACATTATACTGAGCAACCTTATTCACTACGTCATCCAGCCGGGGCAGGGGGTAGGCGTCAAGGCTTGTGTGCTTATTCACAGTCTCAGAATGATCAATGACCAGTCTCTTTTTCTGATTATCGGATTTAACCACGACCATTTGTGCCCTCCAGGGGAAGATTGAGGTTTCGATGATCCCCTCCTTTAAAAGGCGCTTAACTTCTGAGTCAATGAACTTGCTATCACTTGAGCTATAATGTCTAGACTTGGTGGCAACCGGTTTGCAGTTCTTATTCATATTAGCAAAAAGTTCAGGCGTCTCCACCGAAGCCACAGCGAGTCCACAAATCTCAATAGGAGTTGAACTCCCACCGTACTTGAAGGTAACGCTTTCATGTTTACTTTGAAAATCCAGTCCGAGAATCACATCACAACAAAGGTTATTTAAAACTGACAGTTTCTGGTTGGGATACATACATTTGTTAAAAAGTAAGTTAGGAAAACAAGCAACTACTACTTTGGATGAGAGGGCAGACGATGTCATCAAAACTTTCAAGTCTGAATCTGTTATTTTTAAATCCAGATCCTCAGCTACTTTGGTATGAATAAAGCTGTCAGAGCTACCACTGTCCATTAGAGCTCTTAATGGCCAACCCAAAATGTGGATTTCTATGGTGGATCTCTGTAGGGGCGATGGAACTGCAAAACTCGAACTTATAGAGGCTAAGGTTAGATAATGGACAGAGGCAGAAGTTGATTGAGTAGTATTATTTGATTTGCTGCATTTTGCAAAATGCACGATCCGTTTACATCGATGACAAACACTCGATTTCGCTGGACATCGTGATTTTGGGTGTTTATAATTTCCACAGTTCCAACATTTAATTTCTAATTTAGCAGCATTTAGGTTTATTTGATTAAAATCCAAGTCCGATGTCTCTTCCTTCCCGAGGACTGCAGCGGTTGGTTCCTGGTATCGTGCTGGTGAATACGATTCCATATTCATCGTTGCATTGTCCAGCGCTCGGGCCTGGTTAAACATAGTGTCCAGATCGAGCGTTTTATTTTCCAACAAATGCTGGCAAATGGTATGGGACTGAATTCCGGCACTAAAGGCATCCTGAATCGATTCATTAGCGTATATCGCGCTGATATTCTAAAATTGCAGTCCTTGCTAAGGACTCGTAATGCCCGAAGATACTTGTCCAGACTTTCTCCCGGTTGCTGACGTCTCGTGGCGAGTAGGTGCTGTGGCGTGTGTATATCTCATTTTTTGGTTTAATAAAGAGTTCCTCCAGTTTGGGACAGGCTTCTTCATAATTTCCGCAATTGCTGACATATTAAAAAATATCCGGTGAAATAAAATTTATCAGGAGCGACAACTTGTTGAGATTTTCCTGGAGTAGTACCGCTAAAACATATTTAAATGTAGCAAGCCACCAGTGCTTAAACTCTCGCTTGGCATTAGATGAATTACGGTTTACGTCCAATCGAGAAGGCCTCAGGGAACGATCTATTTTTAAAATCTTTTACTTTTTTTACCCTTTTGGGCTAATAAAATTGTCATGAGTAAAACAAATACTGTATACCCTTTAAATAAGGTTTTTATTAGCACAAAAGAACGATACGTCGGGTCCGACGTCAACACTATAAAGTAACATGGCGGACACTACTGGATTAGTATACAGAGCTAGCGCTTCGTCAGGGAGAGTGCTATTGAGAAGTTTCGTATCCATACGAAACACAATACAACAGTTATATAAAAATAACAATAACGAATCGCCTACCTTACGAATTGTTTTGCCTTGACATTTTTTAACAGTGTTTTCCCGCTGATCTGTTTCTCAGTATATTTCTTTATTCTTGGAATTCCTTGGTTGACGCTTGTATTTAGCAAGTTCACTTTACAAGTGATAATGCACCTTGTGTTTGAGTTATTGCGTAGCGTCCCCACGTGTGTAAACTGATGACTGGATTGTTTTTGTTTATTTTCTTTTTTCTGTTTGTTTTGAATTTCTACTATAACCGTAAGCGTCTGTAAATTATTTGCTACAACTTCTAACACCATGTTGTGATATTAATAAATGCGGACGGTTAGACGGTTAGTGATTAAAAGAGGGCGCGAGGAGACTGAAATGAAACTCGTTGTATTCACTGAATCAACAAACCGGAACCACTTGATGTTAATTCAGTAAAAACATTTAAATTAAATTAATTATTTATTTTTAGGTTGTATTTAATCCAAATTATTCAATTTTTTTTATTTTAAATTTTTACAAGTAAAGCTTAATTAAAGAAATTTAATATGAAAACAAAAATGATTGAAACAGTTTTGGTTAAATTTAAGATGGCATTTGGTTGTTGTTTCTTTACAATAATATTAATTTAATGCAAGATAATATTTCAGCCCATCATCATTATTAAAGGAGTTAAATATCGAGGTATATGTTACAAGGAGGGCTAAGTCAAAATGGAAGAAAGCTAATTTACCGGTGATAAGTCCCATCGAAAAATTGAATCTTCTGCTGGTTTTGTTAAATTACGTTTCGTCAATTTTCATGGGTGCGGGTTGAAAAAAGATAGAAGAAATTTAACAAAACCAATGTAACGAAATAACTTTGTATTAACATTAAAGAAAGAAAGAGAGAGAGAGAGAGAGAGAGAGAGAGAGAGGGGGTAAATATAGGGATACACTACAACAGAACACTGTCCACTCTAATTTTTTTTTTTTTTTTAGTGGTAATCAAGGTCGCTGACAACGAATCTGATAATCAAACCCGTCGCAAATTTACCGTTTGCATGGGATTAACCCCTGAACCCAGGGACTATTTTCTGTCATTTTACAGATTCCGTTTACGCTACGCACGAACGCGCAGTAACATAGACGACGGCAGTTGAGTGTGCCTTTACGTGGCAAACTCCTTTTCCACATGGCGTACGAATCTTTTGTGAAACATTTAAAATTATATGGAAAAGAAGAAAAGCACTCCAAGTGTGATGGGGGATAATGTCGGAAAGAAATTTTTTTTTTTTTTCATTGGTGGATAATTTAAAATTCGAAGAAAACGTTGTCTAAAACAAATTTAAAAAAAAAAATACATTATAGTACTTTTTGGGAGTTTAAAAAAAAATTTTTTTTACGTAGTTTTTAATGCATTATAGACACAGTTTTCACGAGCAGTTTGCAAAAACATAAGCACCAAACATTTTTATGTTTTTCGTTCTTTTTTTGGGGGGGGGGGGTCAATTATAATATTTGTGTAAGTAACGTGCCGACATTTACCGATTAGAACACCATTTAACATTTTAGGAGGAGACGGGGGTCGGGGTTGGTGTCGGGGCGCGCGTGCCCCAACACCACAACGCCCCCCCCCCGCTTCCTCGTACGCACCCCAACACCACCCCCGCCTCCTACCCCAATGTAAACAGAAAACAGTAAAATCTTCTAAAAATGTTAAAATGTATTCTAAGCGTTAAATGTCGGCGCGTTACTTACGGAAAAACGGTTAATTAAACTGCAGAAGCACGTGTTAAGCCACACAAGTTCTATAATTGAATTCTCCCCCCCAAAAGAAACATAAAAACCTAGACAAGGTTCAAAAGAGAGTCACCAATCTGATAGGTCCTCAACTGTCATCTCCACTTCAACCCCTGTCCCATCGACAAAATGTTGCATCCCTCTGATTTTTCTACAAGCACTTTAATGGTGAATGCTCTGACGAACTGCAAGCACTTGTGCCCCCTCGACGTAAATACCCCCAACAAACCCGTCAAGCAGCTAAATCCCACCCCTTCACAGTAGAGATCCCTAGATGTAAGAGAGCCTTCTACTCCAGTAGTTTCTTCCCCAGGACAGCTAAACTTTGGAATTCCTTGCCGGGTCCCTGCTTCCCCAACTGCACTGACATGCAGAAGTTCAAGTGCAACGTGAACTGACATCTTGCTGCTCAACTCAGTAGTGGAATGGGGACAAAAATGGATGGTAACGTTCAATGCCACCAAGACAAAACTGGTTTCATTCAATAATTACAAGAAACCTTCTCTACCACCTATAGCAATGGCCAACGACTCTTTATCTGAGAGTATGTCTCTCAAGCTCCTTGGCCTAACGTTCACAGGAAACATGAGTTGGAACAATTACATAGAGGGCATTGCCAGGGCCGCTGCAAGGAAGGTGGGCTCTCTCTACCGTGCTAGAAAACTTCTAACACCCGAAAGTATCCTGTACCTCTATAAGGCCACTATTCGCCCATGTATGGAGTATTGCTGTCATATTTGGGCCGGTGCATCGGCTACTAGTCTCTCGCTCCTTGACAGGGTTCAAAAGAGAGTCGCAAATCTGATAGGCCCTAAACTGGCATCTAAACTTCAGCCTCTGTTCCATCGTCGAAACGTTGCATCCCTCTGCCTGTTCTACAAGTATTATAATGGTGAATGCTCTGAAGAACTGCAAGCACTTGTGCCCCCACGACGTGAACACCCTCGACAGACCCGACAAGCTGCAAAATCCCACCCCCACACTGTAGAGATCCCTAGATGTAAAAGATCTTTCTATTCCAGTAGTTTCTTCCCCAGAACTGCTAGACTTTGGAATTCCATTCCAGGTCACTGCTTTGCTTCCCCAACTGTACTGACATGCATAAGTTCAAGTGCAACGTGAACCAACATCTCGCTGCCCTAATCCCTACATAGTACCCCAGTAGATGTTTCCCCTGATAGTAGCCCCCTACACCAAAATGGCAATGTGCCTTGTTTGGGGTGAAAATGTAATTAAAAAAAAAAAAAAAAAAAGACTCCCTACACAGTAGTCCTGATGCCCATGTCCCTGATAGTAGCCCCTTCAACAAAGTGGCAATATGCCTTGTTTGGGGTGAAAATGTAAAAAAAAAAAAAAAAAAATCTACGTAAGGCAAAAAAAAAAAAAAAAAAAAATGCCTCCCAAAAGTACTATAATGTACTTTTTAAATGTTGTTTTAGACAACTTTTTCTTCGAATTTTAAATTGTCCGCCAATGAAAAAAATAAAAAATTTATTAATTCTGTTCTGAAAAAAAAAAAAATTGTCTTTCTCACATTACCCCCCCCCCCGCTCCCCTCACACAATTGGAGTACTTTTCTTCTTTTTCATATAATTTTAAATGTTCCACAAAAGATTTGTACGCCATGAAAAGGCAGTTTGCTATTGTCGAACGTAAAGAGTCCCTTGTAATGATTACATGGTTCGAGGGTATTTGTACAACTAAACGGCAAATCTGCCATAAGGCAACAATAGAGGAATAATAATAATAAAGGAACTTTAATAACATTTTACTTACTTGCATAAAAACGTATTTCGTGACATCAGCTTTAAAAAAATTAATAACAATAATAACTCGATTGCATTTGTCAATTAAAATATACGACATGCAATATGCATTTACACCTGTTGAGAATAAAAGGAAGACCAAATACTAACATTGAAATAAATAAAATTAAATTAAAATCTTTCATTTCAAAAGAGATTTTCATTGTTATCGAGCTGATTCTCTTTATTTATTTAAAAGTTTTTTTTTTTTGTTTTTTTTTTTGAACATTTGTAGTTTTCTGCGAAACTGCTTTCTGGACATCATCTTGGATTTTCGCCGCGACTTCGTTTTATTGTCAACTTCTGTAAATGTATGTTGTATATTTTAACTGGCAAATTCAATCGAATTATTATTGTTATTAATTTTTTTAAAGCTGATGTCACGAAATATGTTTGTATGCAAGTAAGTATAATGTTATTAAAGTTCCTTTATTATTATTCCTCTATTGTTGCCTTATGGCAGATTTGCCGTTTAGTTGTACAAATACCCTCGAACCATGTAATCATTACAAGGGACTCTTTACGTTCGACACCGGTACTCCTGCAGTATTTTACCCACCGATTTCACGATCTTAGCCGAGCGTTGACGAACGCTTTCGGCGTTAACGCCGACGAAAGCCGAGAATTCGGAGCTACGGTGCAAGAACGCTAAAAGTATGTGAATAGCAACAACATTACAAGGAAAAGATATTACACACACACACAACAAAATGGATAAAATACAAATAAATAAAATACACAAAAAATTTGGATAAAATAAATCACAAACACTTACCGTAAGTTTTTTTTAAAGTAAAATAAATTTATTTTGTTGAATATTTTTTTTTTTTTTTTTGGTTCATTTTGTTTTCCGATAGCTTTTTTTTGGGGGGGGGGCGGGGTAAGCAACAGTAATAAACACTTCAATGTTTTTTTGTTTGTTTGTTTTTAACAAAACGTTATTAAACAGTAACAACAATGTTTTTTGTTTTTTTTCAGTAATGTTTGTAGGGGGGGGACAACAATTACTGTTTATCTTTAGTTCCGACTGGAAGATTTTCTACTGACTGTAGAGAGGCAAAGTAGGGAGCAAAGGGTTTTCAGAGGATGTGGAAAGAAGCTTCTTCCCAAACCGGGTAGCCTTCCGCGATTTGATTTATTATGGTAGGCACCGCCAAAAATGGCCGCAAAATCAAGTTGTTGTTGTTTTTTAAAACGAAATTACATTTATTAAAATCCATTATTTCTGAGTAACTTTTTTTTTCCAGAAAGATAAAACCCTGAATTTTATCATATAGAAAACAGAATAATGTAAAACTTTTTCTACTATTTTTAATTCAATTTTAAATGTTAAATTTTCCCAAAAAGTTAACAATTGACATTTTTTGTCTTGCACAAAAAACGTACTTAAATATTTAAAAAAAAAGAAGGGTTTTTGAAATAATTAATTAATTTATTTATTGTCTAACTAAGATTTAGGATGATTTTCTAAGAGAATATGCAAAAATATTATAATATAAGTACCTGAATTTCAAATAATTCCACTTATTCATATAGGTAACCAGATATTTCGCGTTGACGTAGAGTTCAGATCGACTCTGTTTACGTTTTCGTTTGATAAAAAGCAAACTATGGAAGACCAAACAGGCAAAAAAAAAACTTATTTTTCAGTGACGAAAATTTCAATGTATTATTAAGCTGAGGCTGGCCAGTACCAGATGGGTGACCATTTGTATGCGTTTGGTTTTTAATGTGTATGTGTGTGGGGGCCAGGCTCCCCAAAATGGGAGGGGGGGGGCAATTTAAAGCAGAATAAAAAAAAGTATTTCAGCGCGTTTGGTCCACCGTAGTCGAAAGGCGGCAAACGTTTTCAAACGGGATCGAAAAAAATGATGCTATTTTTAACACAAAGGGCACAATATTTATCGAATTTTTTTTTTTTGGTATCGATTATTCAAAGCATGCCCTGTTTAATAATGGTCATGCATTATTCGGCTCGCTAAAAAAAAAATTGTTAATTTATTTATCAAAAATTTTAAAATAGCTTTTTTCGTATAAATATTAAAATTTTTTTTTTTTTGTTTTGCTTAACTTAAATTAATTATTTTACTTAACATATTCACCGAATTTCACACTTCAAAACTCAAAAGCGGGATAATTAAACACAATCGAAGTTCTGATATTCAGACGTCAAAATAAGGTATGCAAACAATTTTTTTTTTTTTTTTTAATCTATAATTCTGTCCCTTACAACAACACAATATGTTGATTTCAGTTTCAGATGATTATTTTAAGCATATTTGTTCCCACTTCAAAACAAGGGGGGGTTTTGTAAGCAAAAAAAAATATATATATAAATATCGTTTATGAAAAATAAGTACACTGTTATAAAGTTCATTCTTCTCCTAATAATCGCTGAAAATTTCGTATTGATCGGATAATTACCTGATTTTTGGTAGATTTTTAAAAAGACGGTCCGTCAAAAAGTACTGACCTGCCCCCCCCCCCCAGTTTTGGCGGTGCCTATATTATGGAGACAAAAGGGTTGTGTCCAAATTTTTGTCTCCACATAAATTCTCATAAATATGTTTCCAACAGCTCCCGGTTTTTTTTTTTTTTTTATCGCTAAATTAAATAGCTGAAATGAAAGGCTGTGTATTTTTACTTTGAACAATAAAATAACTGAAATGAAACGCTATGTGTGTAATTCCAATGAAAATTATTCGTCTGCTGCGCGTTCGTTTGAAGCGCCCTGATTGGCTGATAGAGTATCGTACCGCTCGCCATGTTCCGGCGTTTTCCGACGGATGTCGATCAACGCTCGGCTAAGATCATGAAATCGGTGGGTAAAATACTGCAGGAGTACCCGCTTAAATGTAACCAGAAATGTTTCACAACAGTTTCTGTCGCTTGTATTTTTTATATTCATTCCATTGACTACATCGGGTAGTTTTGTTATGTAATCATAGTTACAGTGGCCGATTATTTTATGCCACATAGAATTGATGACAGCTGTCTTCAGTAATTTCATCTTCCGCATTCATTAAGTAATATAGTCTGATATCTGATCTACCTGAGTGGCTTCCGGGTCTTGATAAGTGGTGACCACCGTGTAAAAAAATAAAAAAAAAAGATTACATTTTAAATTTTGTACTATTTTTATGTTTGAGTTCATTTTCATTTTCTTTTAAAATATCCGTTGCGGCGTTGCTCTATTATTGGCTGTTGTGTTTACAGAAAATGTGTCTGGTATGTAGGAGGGTGCTAGTACTGCCATTTTAAGGGTAACTATGACGCAGTTTCCATTCATGTCTAGTAGGCGTATTTCAGCGTCTCCTCTTTTTAATGTTTTTCCACTAGTATTTATTCCACCTACATAAATTTTACTGCTGCCCCTCTTTAAAATTCTAAATTATTTCTAGGTCAACCATTCGTCTAAATCCTCGTTTTTTTTTTAATTTTTATAACCTGTTTGTTTTTCTTTTTTTAATTATTTTTTTCATTTTAATTTCTATCTATCGGCATCAAACTCCTGGTAACAAAATACATTTACAAACACTTATCAATCCTTTACAATCAACAATTGAAAAAAAAACAAAACAATCATCGGCCTGCAAAAATAAAAAAAGATCAATTATCTGTTTTTTTTCAAAAATAAATAAATAAATAAATAAATGAATAAACCCCCAAACTTGAAAGTTCACCTATAACATCTTTAGTTCCCTTTTTTCCTTTTATGAAGACAACAACAACAACAACAACAACAACAACAACAACAACAACAAGAAAGAGGTATGCTAAAAACACTGGAACACAAAACTTTTACGTCATCACAGGACATCCATATAAACTCAACGTTCAATACTGTCCTGTTTTTTCAAAAAACACAACAAAAAAAAAAAAATGGAAAGCTGCAAAATTCTTGACATATCAAAGGCCTTCAATAAGGTATGGCATAAAGGCCTACTTTACAAGATTTCCAGCTACGGCATAACTGGAAATGTTTTCTCAGTTATTAAATCATTTCTCTATGATAGGCTCATAAGAATAGTGGTTGATAGGCAGAAATCAGAAGCCCACAGTATTAATGCTGGTGCCCCTCAAAAGTCCATCCTGGGCCCGACTCTCTTCCTGATCTACGTTAATGATCTCCCAAAACACATACTTAAATCATTCATTGACATCTATGCTGATGACACGGGCAACACATCAAAGACCGTAAATGACAAAGTTCTCTCTGATTCTCTCTCCTCTGATCTTGAGTGCATGGTAAAATGGGGGAAGACGTGGCTGGTTACTTTTAATGCATCTAAAACCAAGATTATTATTTCCATTGGAAGTGCTCGTCTGAGCTCCAATCTCTGGTCCCCTCTCGCCAATCTTTCACGAAAAACACCCGTCTGGCTGAAACCACTGTCAGTAATTTTCCCCACTCTTTATCTGTGCTTAAATCAATACGTAGATTCAATAAACAAAGCTTCTTTTTTAGAAGTGCACGCCTGTAGAACTCTCTTCCGTTTGCCTGTTTCCCACCTGACTACATCTTGGATGTCTTCAAGTCCAACATAAACAAGTTCCTGATAAACCGCCCCCTTAAGTAAGACACTTTATCAGATCTCCATTACTAACGATTACTACAATATTGTCCTATTGATTACTGTACACGCAATAACCCTTATCCCCGAGTGGCCTCCAGGCCTTGATAAGTGGTGACTTCCATGTAAAAATGAAATTTAAAAATTCAACATCAACCTTGTAATTCAAAAATGCCTTTCAACTCTTTGCATTTTTGACAATCTAAATTGTATATACATACAGACCATAGGATCTTTTAAAAGTGCATTCATCTTCATTTTCCACATTATAAAAAAATTCATATTTATACAAACAAAATTCCTTATAAAGTACACAGTATCTTGTTTTTGGATGTTAATTGACAACTACCTGTTTGTCTGCGTTTCTATTAGACAAGTTTTTATAAATAAATCTCACACAATTTCAAAACTAACGATTATAAAACGAATGTCATAGCATTTTTTCAATGAATTTCGATTTCTATTGCTTCTTTCTTTTTTTATCCAAAATCTCTTTGTTTTTAATTTTTATTCTTTGAATTTCAACAATTTCTTATTTTTAAATTTAACATAGACATTTTTATAACTAATGACACATTTCTACTTAACTTGTGTCTTAGTTTTTCTCAAATAACATTTTTCGATATCATTTTCTTTTCATTTTTCCTTTTTTGTTTGTTTTCTATCGAATGTGTATGTTAATTCCTTTACATCAGTTTCTTTTATAAAATTTTTCATGGACCCTTTTTCTAAAATTGTGTGTGTGTGTGTGGTAACTCGTTTTTAGATTCGTTATATCCCCATGTGAGGAGGTAAATACACAGAACCAAATGAACATATATTGAATAATGGGGTGTATATATCGGGGACAAGAATATAATTGAATATAACAGAGAGTTACACAATATCGACGATCATGAGACAATTTCTTAGAGAGTTCATATTTATTATAGACTGAGATATAGATGTAAAGCGAGATGTGAAGTGGGCAGTTCTTTTTAACATGGGAAGGGAGATACATTATTGAAGAGGAGGAAACAAACAACATCTTTAGAAGGGGTTTATTATTAAGTTCTTTTACAAAACAAAGATAAAGATACATTACTTAGCAGTTGAAATCATGATGAAGACAAAGGCTTACAACATCATGACATTTATTCCAGCTTGTGATAAGAATGGTCAGGTATTTGATGCTGTGGTACATTTTGTTCTCCCTTCTCTGCCTCGCTTCAGAAAGGGGCTTAGGTTAACTCTCCTCCTCTATCAACTACCAACTCTCCCAACTGACTGTTCTGCCCAACACAACTCAGCTAAACTGATTTCGAACCCTGACTTAAATGAATATGTTAAAATCTTCTTTCTTTGTGACGTCAGAACATGCTCAAACATGTGAATATTTTTTCACGTGAATTTTACATTACATATAACTTCAACACGTTTTTGGCATAACAAAGACATTCGTTAATTTAATTGTCCGATTCTACCTCTCCGATCTAACTAGTTGCGTAGTTATGCCTAATATAATGTACAATTGTCTACAGTCCTAGCATTGCATTTAAATAGCAATATGTATTCATTTTTACTTTTCATCACTGATTTCAATTCTAGCATTCTCCTTTAATAGGTATTAATTTCAATCCTAATTACTTAATTTCTCTAAATACCGAGAGCTGTCTCCTTCAATATATAGCAATATCACGGCCTAACATAAAACTACAGTCTAACTAATAGTCAGAAATATTGGCAACCTTTTTTTTTTGTAGATTATATTATTTTTACCTAAACCCAGTTGTATGTGTCTTTTTTTATTTTTCTTTACTTATACTTCTGTTTATAGTTTTTTCTTCCTTTTTTATTACTATAACATCTTTTATTTTTTGTACTTTTATTTATAGCATTTTTTAATTTGTATTTCTATTTATAGCATTTTATATGTTTGTTTTTGTGTTTATAGCATCATTCTTTTTATTTTTTTGCAGATATTTACTCTGATAGCAAATGATTTTCCAGATCAGAAAAGATATAACAGAGAGTTGCACAATATCGAAATAATGAAAACAATCTTGGATCTTTTCTAGATAAGTGTTGATATATTTTTCTGTGAAACAAATTACTCATTTTTCTTCAAAGTCCTAAAATCTCTGAGAAATTTTCTATGATGAGAAATATAGAAGAACAATAATATAAAATTTAAAAGTTTTACTGATCTATATTTAAAACCAAATCCATTCTTTATCTACATGCAAACACTGAAAAACGTATTCTTGTCAATTTGTGCATCTACAGAATTTAAATTTAAAAGAGAGAAAGGGTACACATTAAAATTTTACTGATTTGTATTCTTTAATCTCTATAAAGCTACATGCCAGCACAACAGAGAAAGCTTGATCTTGTAAGCATAAGAATTCCTATTTTCCACAAATAATAGTCTTCATATAGATATGGAAAAACATGCTGGTGAAAAACAATATTCTTGTCAAGTTTGTGGGTCAGCATTTTCAAAAACTTCTCATCTGAAATCTCATATGAGAACTCATACAGGTGAGCGACCATATTTTTGTCAAGTGTGCGGGGCGTCGTTTTCACAAAATGGTACTCTAAGGAAGCACATGCGAACTCATACAGGAGAGAAACCATATTCTTGTCAGATCTGTGGAGCTTCGTTTTCAGAAAATGGTAGTCTTAAAAAACACATGCGAGTTCACACAGAAGAAAAACCATATTCTTGTCAAGTTTGTAGCGCTTCTTTTACACAAACTAGTAGTTTAAAGGCACACCTGCGAATACATACAAAAGAAAAACCATATTTTTGTCAAGTTTGTGGAGCCTCTTTTGCGCAAAATGTTTATCTCAAAATTCACCAGCGAATGCACACTGGAGAAAAACCACATTCCTGTCAGATTTGTGGAGTTGCATTTACAACTATTTCTAACCTAAAAAGACACATAAGAAGCCATACTTCGGAGAAACCATATATTTGTCAAGTTTGTGAATCTTCATTTAAAAATTCAACTCATCTAAAAGATCACATGCGAACACACACAGGTGAGCGACCATATTCTTGTAAAATTTGTGGGTCGACATTTTTACAGAATTCTAATCTAAAATCGCATATGCGAACTCATACAGGTGAGCGACCATATTCTTGTCAGATTTGTGGGTCAGCATTTTTACAGAATTCTCATCTGAAGTCACATATGAGAACTCATACAGGTGAGCGACCATATTCTTGTCAGATTTGTGGGTCGGCATTTTTAAAGAATTCTCATCTGAAGTCACATATGAGAATTCATACAGGTGAGCGACCATATTCTTGTCAGATTTGTGGGTCGGCATTTTTAAAGAATTGTCATCTTAAATCGCATATGGGAACTCATCCAGGTGAGCGACCATATTCTTGTCAGATTTGTGGGTCGGCATTTTTAAAGAATTCTGATATGAAGTCACATATGAGAACTCATACAGGTGAGCGACCATATTCTTGTCAGATTTGTGGGTCGGCATTTTTACAGAATTCTTATTGTAAATCACATATGAGAACTCATACTGATCTCTCGGTTGGAGTAACTAAGACCAAGAGACCAAAATGAAAGATATACTACAATGTATGAAAATGGTTAATTGGGGAGAGGAAAATTATGTTCTTAATTTCTTTACTAACTCAGTGCTTGAGAGATAAAGTACTTCAATGGAGCATTCGGATATCTATGTATCTCATAGAGTTCAAATGTTAGCCCCAGGTTGTGGGCCCGCAACATCACCACCTTAGACCAGTGCAACATTTGTCTGTAACTACTCAACAGATAACCCTTACAATTCAAAATCCAGCAGAAGTGCATAACTCCATATCAGGAACCCAAATACCTACAGGATCCTCTCCACCACCTCACTGTCACTATAAAGCATATTACACATCTTCATCCCCATCAACATGTGAAATAACTCCCTTACCAAGAAAAACTCCATCTTGTGTCTTGCTTCCAGAACCAGATGATGAGCAATTGGAAATAGAAGAAGAACTCTGTAACACAATAGAAAAAGTTAACAATATGAGCATGGAAGAAAGGCCTAGGTTACCTAAAATACAAGCTTCAAGATTCTTTAAGTCATTGATCATCAAAGTCAATATTGCTCTTTCTAAGGCTTGTTCCAGAAGAAATAGACCTTAGGCAGCTAAATAACGTCACATATGCTGCTGGACTGTACATTAGCAACAAAATACTTCCTCTGAATAAACACCAAAATAGAAATAAAATACCTAATGTAACCAAAGCAACACCAAAATGGAAAGCCAAGCTGATAAAACAAATAAACACCCGTAGAAAGGAGCTTAGCCACTTAAAGCAGTTCATGAAGAATCCCACAGTGGAAGGTAGACTCAAAAACATCGTCAAAAGAATATGTGCGAAATTTAAAACAAATTGTAAAAATATCAGAAACATAGTGAAGGAACTGGAAGGCAAAATACCAGCCATTGCCCAAAGAATTAAACATCACATGGCAAAGATTAATGCAAAGACACTGAATAAGTTTTTTACAAACAACCCCAGAACTTTCTACAGGAATCTAATAAGAGAAGAAATTAAAATCCAAGATCCCCCATGTAAACAGGCATTAGACTATTACTGGGGACCCTTATTTGAAAAAGAGGAAGTACATAACGAAGAGGCCCAGTGGATCGAGGATATTATCAATGCAAATAAAAACAAAAGAGAAATGCCAGAGCCAGAAATAACGCCAGATAAAATAAGATCAAAGCTGGCACGAGCTTCAAATCACAAGAAACCTGGCATCGACAACATATCTAACTTCTGGTTAAAACAGCTAACAGCATTGCATGATCATTATAGCAGATGTTTCACCCGAGTTTTGAAAGCTTATGAAGCGACACCATCATGACTATTAAAAGGCAATACAAGCTTACTAGTAAAAACCACAGAAACCCAAAACCCCAGCAAATATCGCCCAATATGCTGCCTAACCACGACTTACAAGCTATTCACTGGATTAATAACTGACAGCATATATGAACATCTTTCATCCGGAGATTATCTTGAGGAGGAACAAACAGGATGCAGGAAAAATTGCCTGGCCACTACAGATCAATTGCTCATCAATAAGACCATTTTGGAAGATTGCAAGAAAAAGAAGTCTAAATATGGCATGGATAGATTATCAGAAAGCATTTGATAGTGTACCTCATTCGTGGATACTAAAATGCCTCGAATTATACAAAATCCACCCGACCATACAAGAAATTATAGCTGCCCAAATGAAGGAGTGGCAAACATCCATTACTTTAAACCATAGCGGGGAAAGGATATCCATTCCAAATATAAAAATAAAAAAAGGAATCTTCCAAGGAGACAGTTTATCTCCTCTACTAATTTGCTTAACAATTGATCCTCTAAGTAAGCTCCTAAAGACCTGCCAACGTGCTTATAATCTAAGCTACATCCGCCAAAGAGAATCCTCCAAGGTAATAAACCATTTATTTTTCATGGATGATCTTAAGCTGTATGCTAGCTCGGATAAAGATTTAAATCATCTACTAAAAATTGTCCACACTTTTTCCAATGACATCAAAATTAAGCTCGGGCTGGATAAGTGTGCTAAGTGTACTTTGAAAGATGGCAAGAAGATATCTACTGAAAACATACAGCACAATGAAAATAGTAAAATCAGGGAACTGGATGAACAGGAAACATACAAATACCTCGGCATTGATGAAAATGAGTCCATCCAGCATTCCAAGATAAGAGAAACTAAGTCAAGAATATTTACGCGGGGTAAGAAAAATCTGCAAAACTGAAATCACAAACAAGAACAAAGTTACGGCGATTAACCATATTGCCATGCCAGTACTAACATATAGTTTTGGCATTATTGACTGGCCTCAGAAAGACATAAATTGGCTTGACACAAAGACCAGTGCATGCCTCGTTTGTACCTACCCAGGCGAGAAGGAGGTATGGGACTCTCGGAAGTCAATCATCAACGCAGAGCCATAATCGTCAGCATAGGTCAGTACATAATAAGTTCCTGTAACCCAAAGCTGATGAAAATTAAAGCCCATTATGAGAACCGAGCAAGTAGTACAACATCTATAACACAACTTGCCACTCATTTTGGAAAAGATTGCCTCATAAATGATGCTGAGAACCCAAATAATCCTGCCACTGACATAGCCCAGAAAAGTCGGGAAAAATACACTAGCCAGTTCCATAGTGTTAAAACAGAAGAATGGACCAACCATAAACGGGCAAAATACCTAACGACTAAACTATCCCAAGAATATATCGATAGGGATGGTTCTCTGGACTGGCTCAAAAGAGGATCCCTCCATTACGACCAAGAGAGGTTGATATTGGCTGCACAAGACCAGGGCCTCATGATGAACGCCTTCAAAAAGATGGGTGGTCTAAGCAACAATAATAAATGCAACACAATATTAGCTACTTGTATTTTCTCTACCGCTCTCCTTTAAACCAAGACTGTACCCTAATAAACAAAGTCTCAGACAGCATAGATATAGCACTCTCCCTCGATACTAGTGCACAAATACATGTATTTGGAGACTTCAATGTCCACCACAGTAACTGGCTAGGATTCTCTAATCATACAGACGTAGCTGGTAGCGCAACACATAGCTTCTCTATATCCCATTCCCTACCTCAGTTGGTTACATTTCCGACACGTTTCCCAGACCAGCAAGATCAACATGCCTCACTTCTAGATCTCTTTCTGACAACGGTTCCCAATGACTGTACAACAACTGCCCACAGCCCACTCGGGAATGTTGATCACGCTGTGATAATGGTAGAAATCAGCCCAAATTCTTGCCCTAAAACTGAAGACCCACTACTCAAAACAACGAGGTATTACAAAAAGGCTGATTAGGAAGCCATCAGGGAGCTCATCAGAGATGCCCCATGGCAAAATATCTTTACTCTTCCAGCGGAACAGTGTGCAAATGAGACCACTGAATGGTTCAAAACTGCTATTGAAGCACATGTTCCCGCACGGAAATTCTATAGCAAGCCCCACTCCCCCCAATGGTTTACTTCTGCTTGTGCAGCTGCCATTTGTCAAAGGCAGCGTGCATTCCGCGGATTCAACCGACATAAGTCCAGCTCAAATAAACAGAAGTTTATAGAAGCTAGAAATAATTGTAAGAGAGTGATAGAGACAGCTAAGACAGATTACTCTGAAACCACCAGAAAACGCATTGAAGCACAGAAATTAGGAACCCGGGATTTTTGGAAAATCTACAACAGCGTAGTAAATAATGGACAGTCAACTATTCCCCCACTATCAAACGATCATGAGGTTGCTTGCACGGCAACTGACAAGGCTAATCTGCTTGCCAGTCGGTTTGCCTCAAACTCTACACTGAACTCAGTACACCACTCACTCCCTGATTTTCCTCTGCGAACAGACGCCTCACTAGACGATTTGAAAATCACCCCTTTTCGGGTACATGCTATTATAAAAAACCTAGACACCTCAAAAGCATGTGGACCAGATCTCATCCCGGCTGTGCTATTAAAAAAATGCTCTGCTGAGATTGCTCCAGTTCTGTCCAAACTTTACAATAAATGCCTTAACGAATCTTGTTTTCCCGCTTGCTGGAAAACCGCCTCTGTGGTACCAGTCTTCAAGAATTCTGGTGAAAGAACTGACCCACTAAATTATCGCCCCATTAGCCTCCTCCCGCTTTTCACCAAAATATTTGAGTCCTTAGTTAATCAAGCCCTAGCCCAGCACCTAACAGCTGCTAAACTCCTGACTGACAAACAATATGGATTCAGGCAAGCCCGTTCAACAGCAGATATCTTAACTGTAGTTTCTGAACGTATATACCGTTCATTGGATAAAACAGGGGAGGGTAGAGCGGTGGCCCTTGATATATCTAAGGCTTTTGACAGGGTATGGCACGATGGTCTTCTAAGGAAAATTAGATCATATGGAATCACTGGAAGAATTCATAATGTAATTAAATCCTTCTTAAGTAATAGAAAAATCAAAGTTGTCCTCGACGGTCGTACATCCAAACAATACGACATAAATGCGGGAGTACCTCAGGGGTCTCTCCTTGGACCTCTATTATTCCTGATATTCATAAACGACCTCCCTGATAAAATTGTTTCGGAGATGGGTATATTTGCCGATGACACCACTCTCTATAACAGATATGAGGAGAAAACAAATGAACACATATCCAAGAAAATGGCAGAAACACTAGAGGATGACCTCCAATCCGTAGTGGAATGGGGACAAAAATGGTTGGTCACATTCAATGCTGCTAAGACTAAACTTGTTTCCTTCAATAACTACAAGAAATCTTCTCTGCCACCAATAGCAATGGCCAAGAACACATTACCTGAAAGTACTTCTTTTAAACTCCTCGGCCTAACATTTACAGGGAATATGAACTGGAATAGATACATTGAGAACATTGCCAAGGCTGCTGCAAGGAAGGTTGACTCCCTCTACCGTGCTAGAAAACTACTTACGCCTGACAGTATCCTATACCTCTATAAGGCAACCATTCGCCCATGTATGGAGTACTGTTGTCACATCTGGGCTGGTGCATCTGCTTCTTGTCTCTCGCTCCTGGACAGGGTTCAAAAGAGAGTCGCCAACCTGATAGGTCCTGAAATGTCATCTAGGCTTCAGCCTCTGTCCCATCGACGAGATGTTGCATCCCTCTGCCTGTTCTACAAATACTTCAATGGTGAATGCTCTGACGAACTGCAAACACTTGTACCTCCCCGACGTAACTACCCCCGACAAACCCGACAAGCTACTAAGTCTCATCCCTTTACAGTAGAGATCCTTAGGTGCAAGAAAGCCTTTTACTCCAATAGTTTCTTCCCCAGAACTGCGGGTCTTTGGAACTCCCTTCCGGGATTCTGCTTTCCCAACTGCAATGATATGCAGAAGTTCAAGCGTAATGTTAACAAACATCTTTCTACTCATCTCCCTTCATAATGACCCCGCTAATTAAGTCCCTGATAGTAGCCCCCTGCTTCAAAGTGGCACTGTGCCTTGTTTGGGGTGAAAATTGAATTAAAAAAAAAAATGCAGGTTGTGGGCCACCTGATTTCTAGTTGCAAAATCCTACTTGGAGATGGTTATTATACAGATCGCCATAACGGAGTTAGCAAATACCTTCACTGGAAGATATGTAAGAAACTCAACATTCAGTGTAGTAAAACATCCTGGGAACATATACCCAAACGAACAGTTGGGAATGACAACTACACCATTCACTATGACTACATAATCCCTACTGGTACATATCTAGAAAACGCAGCTGTTAAACCAGATATAGTGATTTGGGACAGAGCAAACAAAACAGCGACCATAATAAAGGTCAGTGTATCCAATGATATAGGACTTAACAGAATTGAGAGGGAAAAGATAACAAAGTATCAGGGACTTATGTATGATATGAAACGAAATTGGAAATTAAAAGACGTTTCAATTATACCAGTCATCATAGGAGCAACTGGGCTTATGAAAAAGGACTTTAAAAAGTACATAGCAAGCATACTCTGTGAACCAAGTGCAAGTGAAATACAAACGATTGCACTGTAAGGGACGGCTAGGATCCTGAAAAGATCTCTTGGTTGGACTCACTAAAATAGGAGTAAATGTCAGACATCTGGTTGGATGTCCCACCACCATAGAAGAAAAATGTTAAGAAAGATGGGGAAAAAAAAATAAGCCACCATATTCATGTCAGATTTGTGGGTCGGCATTTTTACAGAATTCTCATCTGAAATCACATATGAGAACTCAGTGTTAGCCCCAGGTTGTGGGCCCCTTGAATTCCGAAAACTTCGACTGAAGTAAAATAAAACAAAAAAGTGAGCGACCATATTCTTGTCAGATTTGTGGGTTGGCATTTTTAAAGAATTCTGATTTGAAATCACATATGAGAACTCATTACTAACTCAGTGCTTGAGAGATAAAGAACTTTAATGGAGCATTCGAATATCTATGTATCTCATATAGATTTCAAGTGTTAGCCCCAGGTAGTGGGCCCCTTGATTTTTGAGAACTTCGACTGAAGTAAAATAAAACCAAAAATCTCTCGGTTGAAGTAACTAAGACCAAGAGACCAAAATGAAAGATATACTACAATGTATGAAAATGGTTAATTGGGGAGAGGAAAATTATGTTCTTAATTTCTTTACTAACTCAGTGCTTGAGAGATAAAGAACTTCAATGGAGCATTCGGATATCTATGTATCTCATAGAGTTCAAGTGTTAGCCCCAGGTTGTGGGCCCCTTGATTTTTGAGAACTTCGACTGAAGTAAAATAAAACAAGAGAAAAATCTCTCGGTTGGAGTAACTAAACTAATGGGAGAATGTTTGGCATCTGTTAGAATGCCCCATCTCCAGTAAAAAAAGTGATAATAAATTAAAACATGAGTGACCATATTTTTGTTCATGTGCAGGGCTTCGTTTTCACAAATTGTTGATCTCAAAATCCACCAGCAAAAGAAGGACATACGAACTGATACTAGTGAGAAATCATGCTGTTGTGTAATTTGTGGATATTCATCTTCATGAAAAAAGAGTTTGAAAAAACATGGAAATATATACTGGAAAAACTAAAAATAAATTGCAATCTTAAGAAGATATCCATCATTAATCATTATAGGAGCAACCAGACATATGGAAAATTATTTCAAATCCACCTTGTGAATATACTCAGTGAACTAAGTGCAAGAGAAATACAAACTATTACATTTCAATGGACGGTAGAATCTTAAAAAGATCTCTTGCTTGAAGTAACTAAACTAATGGGAAAATGTTTGACATCCAGTAAAATGCCACATCATCAACAAAACAAAGTGATGAGAAAATTAAAATCCAAAAAAGAAAAGATAGCAAAATATCAGGAACTAAAGAATGATTTAAAAATGGCATAGTCCCTGATAGAAATCAAAATTATACCAGTTGTGATAGGCACAACTGGCTTAATGAGAGAAATCTTAAGAAATACTTGGAAACGATCCATGGAAGACCAAGCTGGCATGAAATGCAGATAGCAGGCATAAAGGGAAGATGTCTATTGTTGGGGCGATTCCTAAATTTTTTCCGATTACAGGAAAGTGTTGTTAATCAACAGTTCCGATACCAAGTACGATTCTGATTCCGATTCCTGTGGAATTGTTGTTTTGAAATATACCATTACATAATCAAAATATTTTGTGTAGCGAAAAAATTTTGTACAGTGAAAAAGTGGAAATACAATTAAGGGAATTTCGAAAACAATTTGATTTTTTTCGTAAAATTTCTTTCATTGAAGATAAAAGTCAAAACAAATATTTCAACGATGAATTAAACATGCACCATGAAATTAATAGCAATCAATTTCAGGAGTTATTTTATATATCTCACAGAAGAGATGTTGCGAGTTTGTCTCTGATGTATCGTTATTTTCATGGAAAGTGTTCGACTGAGCTTCAATCTATGGTCCCCCCATCGCCAAACTTTCACAAGAAACACTCGTCTAGCTGTAAACACTATCAATAATCCCCCCACTCTTTATCTGTGCCTAAACCTAAACGTAGATTCCATGAACAACGCTTCTTTCTTAGAACTGCACGCCTGTGTAATTGTCTTCCGTTTTCCTGCTTTTCGGCTGACTACAATATGGTTGTCTTCAAGTCTAACGTAAATAAGTTCTTGATGAGCCGTTCCATATAAGTTATCAAATTTACCAAATTTTCATTACTAATGATTACTATATTGTCCAATTTCTACTGTACACTCTTTAACCCTTATCCTTGATTGGCCTCTTGGCCTTGATAATGTGGTGATGCCTATGTAAAAAAAAATATATATATTAAAAAATATAAAGAAAAAGTAAGTCATGATTAATTCCAACAAAAATACAATAACATCAAATTTCAAGGGGAATAACAAATTTTGTTTATCTTTTGATATTCAGTTTTTTGTTTTATTTTCTCCTAAAAATTTAACATTTTTTGCAGCTTCAATCGCTAAGTAATTTTTATTTCACTTTCTAGAATATTATTTCTAAATGAAATTTAAAAATAACTAAATCTTTGATTAAATTTTATCATCTCAAATTATTCCTATTTATTTATTTGACTTTTAAAAATATTTTTAACAATAATGTTATTTTTAAATCTAAATAATTTGGTTTATTTCTATATTTATTTTTATTATATAATTATATACTTATTGTTATTTTTATTATATAATCATATACTTATCGTCCTTTAATGTTTATTCTTATTTAATGTCTTAATTTACCTCTTTATTTCTATATAAAAAAGTAAATTTTTGGTAATTGTTTATTTCTATTGTAAAATAAAAGTTATTTATTGAACTTTAGAAATCACCTCCGCCTTAATGCTGTTTCTGACAACCTTTTTAATTTTATATTTTTTTAGGGGTTGGGAAGCATTTACCTATGCTCACATCACGACTGTGATACCAGGCATCAGGGAATTTCGACCAAGCCCCTACAGTCCTTTAATTGAATGGCTCTTAGTGACTAGTTAGTTTGCAAAGTTAGGGGTCAAAGGATTTTTTAAAAAAGTTAAACCTTTTTCCTTTTTTAATAGATTGTTCACATTTTTTTGTGTTTGTTGTGCAAAAATATTCCAAAAGAAATGTTTAATTGCTTCATTCGCAAAATATTTTAATGAAATGTAAATTTCTAAAAGAAAAAAAAAATTAAATTCACTTACCGCATTTATTTAACAGATAACAAAATGATTGTTTTCTTTTGTAGTTTTTGGAAGATCTTAAGTGGAACCGTCAGTCAGCATAATATGCAGTTCTAACGTTTTTATTTTTGGATACTTCAAAAAAACCGACCGACTGTCAAAGTTTGCTTTTTGATACCACGGGATCAGTTTCACTTTAAATTTAGAAATATTTCCTGAAACAGCTTTCGTTCAGAAAATAGAAAGCACATATATTGTTCTATTAAACCTTTTATTGTTTCAATAATTTGACTTCGCTTGTTTTATTTTTTAAAAATATAAAGGTTGAAAAGACATTTTTCATTTACTAATGAGATTTTTCATTCATTTACTAATGGAAGAGAATGCGCAAATTTGGAGGATAAAGAATACCCCTTCAACACAGAGTGTGGACAGTTATAATGGCAAAATGAAGATCCATTATGTTGCAAATCACTTGAGGTAGAAGAGAAAAAAGAAGAATAAAGTAAAAGGTTGTCAAGACGTAACCAGTAAAATGTAAAAATATAGTCCCAAGCAAAAAGTTATAGAGAACAACATACCATATTAGATGAGTTATTTTGATAGACAAAAGAGGGTATCTTGTGAGCTAATCAGTGGAACCATTGTCAGTAGGGGTTTTCTGTTTTGATCCCCAAACATAATCTGTATAAATGGATGGAAACAATTGCTGAGATAGATGGCTACAGTACAAGGTGAACAGCTGTTAGCAACACCCATGGGAAAGAAGTTCAGTAAAAAAAATAAACAAAAGAATCGTTGAGTATTGATAAAAGGAAAAAGATTTCATTATGGCCAAAAGGGTGGCTGGGAATAAACAGCTGATATCGGTTATAGGTAGAGTAATCTACACCCAAATGGAAATGCCATAAAACCGCAAGGAGATTTGTTCTAAGTGATAATAGAAGGGATCAGCAGATAAAAACTGACCAAAGAGAAAAATAACTCGTTGTTTTGAGCACTTGCTCTTCAGTTTTGGGTCTAGAGTTTAGGGCGATTTCGACCATTATCACTGCATGATCAACATTCCCAAGTGGACTGTCAGCATTCGTTATACAATCATCGGGAACTGTAGTCAGGAACAGATCTAGAAGTGATGCATGTTGTTTTTGCTGGTCAGGGAAACGGGTTGGAAACGTAACCATTTGTGATAGGGAGTGAGATATAAAGAAGCTATGTGTTGTGCTGCCCACTGCATCTGTGTAAGTAGAGAATCCAAGCCAGTTTTTGTGGTGGACATTAAAGTCACCAAATACATGTACTTGTGCGCTAGTGTCGAGGGAGAGTGCTGTGTCTATGCTGTTAAAAACCTTGTTTATTATGGTGCAGTCCTGGGTCGAAGGAGAGCGGTAGAGAAAATAAAAGTAGCTAATGTCTAAAGCACATAAAGGTTTGATCGTCCGATTCTAGGTTTGTTTTTCTAGTCAAGGGGAGGATGTTACGAATGTAGACTCCGGGTCTGTGCATATGTCTGTCATGGTCCTTATAGCAGAGTGGGAGATATCCAGGCATGTTAAAGTAGTTAGAGGGGATGGAGGAGTGTAGGTTAGTTTCACTTAGTGCTAAGATATTCGGGGTATTTGTCAGGAGAAATTCTTCAGCATCAGCTAAGTTAGTTCTAAGCCCACGGATGTTCGTGAATGCAAGCCTCAAGGGAGGAGGCAATTTGGATATTACACGTGATGCTGACACAATGTCTTCGTTCACATGTTGTCAAGGTATGGCAATGTCCTCTCTTTTATTGTTTCTTCCTGTGACAACACAATGTTGATGAGAGTCTTCATTATTTGGGGTGCCACGTTCAGCCCGAAGTCTAGTCTGATAAGGCAGTACCTCCTGTCAGCAAACACCACTGTCTGAAATGGCCACATCCTTTCACTAATCCGGACCACTGATCCAGACTACTTTCTTAAATATAGCAGGGGCACATTGGAACCCTTCTAGTGCCACTCTTGTAACTTGCTGGCACAAACGTCAGCATCTGCCGTGAACATATCAACATGCGCGTTTAGTTTGTGGTAGTTCATCACTGGCCTCACCTTTGCTTTGTTGTGCTGAGCAACCGCCATCAGTAGGATCAGGCCTTTGGGAGGTACCAGTTTCTCATAGGGGTAGGGAATTAACCAGCCATCCTTGATCCACTTGCGGAGTTCCTCTTCATATGCAGGCTTCATTTGGTCGGGCGCATGGTACTCTGTTACCTCATTCTGCAGTTTGGCTGGTTCCTGGTTTTTCGACTACTTCCACGAGGCTGTCCAAGCCTTCTGCTGCTGGTCAAATTCGACAATAAAGTCTGGCTGGTCAATCTTCAGAGCAGCACACACTGGAACCTCCTGAAACTGTACCACCCCCACCTGCATTATGTGAGCACCACCTAGGGCTCTGATGGCATCATAGCCTAGAAGCAGGTCAAAGCTCAGCGGTTTCTCAAGTACTACCTGTAGTACTTACCAACAAAACAAACGCCCACGTGTTTGTGCCTTGTGTAGGCATGCACGACAACAAAACTTGGGTTTTTATAAGTGGAAGTCTCGAGGTTGTCAGGAATCTACAGGCGCATGCGCAAGAGGGATTGAGAGAGTGGTATAAAAGGCAGATCGAGTGAGAAGGTTGTTGTTGTTGTCATTGGACGTTACAGTGACGCGTGCGTTAGCAGTTGATTAAGAAGCTATTTTTTTGTGTCAAGTCGGGCACCTTGATGAAGGTCATATAAGTCGTGCACCTCAGTGAAGGTGAAGGTCATAAGCTATTTCGGCTATTTCGTTTTGTCTCTTTTCCTGGATAACTATGGCTGGGGCAAAGTTTGATTTAAAACTGATACCCGAATTCGACGGATCCACTTCTGTTGTCGACTGGGTCGAAAGGGTTGAGCTGACCTGCAACCTCTGTGAAGTAAAAGGGGTGCATACCGTGATTCCCCTGAGATTGGCTGGAGGCGCCCTGAGTGTATATCAGCAACTTAGTGCCATGGAGAAGGCTGATGTTACCTGTATAAAAAATGCTTTATACAAGGCATTTGCCATAGGTCCCTGCACGGCCTACGAAACATTTGCCTCTAGGAAACTCATGCCAGGAGAAACCATGGACGTCTTCTTCGCGGAGCTGAAGAAACTTGCAGTTCTATTTGGCAATGGAGTGTCAGAGCAAACACTGGCGTATGCGTTTGTGGCCAGCCTTCCCATCCATGTTAAGCAACTGTAGAGAGCTTCCACCAGCGTATCTGTAACGCCCATGGAACATTTGTTAGAACGTGCTCGAGCCATTATCAGAGATGAGGAGGACCTGAGGGAACCGGTTGTAATGATGGCGCAGACAGCCAAGACTAATGCTGAAAAGAGTCCCAGTTTGAGACCCACGACCAATGGGTGATGTTTCTGCTGCGGCCAGCGAGGCCATTTCGCAAGAAGTTGTACTAACAAGGGGCGGGGGCGCCCGCACTGTTTCCAATGTGGTAGTTGTGGACATTTATCCCAAAATTGTGCGGGAAATGCATAAGGGGGCAGGACGTCAGTGCCGCCCTGTTCCCCAGACAAGATTTAATTGAGGCGCAACCAACAATAAATGTGTATGTGGACCAAGTGCCTTGTTCAGCTCTTCTTACCTCCGGGTGCTCACACACCATCATGAGTGCCAAGTTGTGTCAAAACTGGACAAAGCAGAACATCAAAGTAACCACAATAGGTGGCAATATGCATGCTTGCTATGGAGCCGGAACTGTCAAAGTCCACACAGACTCTGGTGTGGCCGCAGACATTAATGTGCTGGTGATGCAAGGGGATTTGCTGGGATTCGATGTACTGTTGGGATATGATGCTATTAAGGCACTGGGGGGGGGAGTTGTTATCGGAAGAGATGGGACTGTGCGATTTTTGGAAACCCCAGTGTGTGCTGTAGTTTACATTGATCGGCCTGATTTTAAGGTGGACTATGACCCTCACAAAAAAGCATGGACTGCATCGTGGAAGTGGACAGAAGGAAGGGCGCCAACCGAACTCAAGAATAGCATTGCAGAGTACTCGATACCTGACAAGGCCGTAATGAATACGAGTAGGAACTTGAGGTATGGATCCAGGATGGATGGCTGATCCCCTACCACAACAAGCTGAGACCACCCAAGGGTCTGATTCTCTTTATGGCGGTAGTCCAGCATAACAAATCAAAAGTTCGTCCGGTGCTAGACTATCGTGAACTCAATAGATACATTGAGATGTACACTGCCGATGCTGACGTGTGCGCCAGCAAGCTGAGAGAATGGCGCCAGAAGGGCTCCAATGTGTCTATAGTAGACTTGCGGAAGGCTTATTTGCAGGTGCGAGTGGATGAGACATTGTGGCCGTTCCAGACAGTGTGGTTCCGGAGTCAGAGATACTGCCTTACTCGACTTGGCTTTGGGTTGAATGTGGCACTGCAAACCATGAAGACCATTGTAAATGCAGTGTTGTCCCAGGAAAAGACCTCTGAGGACGCAACATCGGCCTATATTCGTCAATGAGAGCCTCATGTCAGCACAATCGGTTAGAATGCACTTTGAGAGCTTTGGACTGACATGTAAGGAACCAGAGCGTCTGTGTGATGGAGCAAGAGTTCTTGGCCTGCATGTGCGCAATAGTAAGGAGGGACTTTGCTGGAGAAGAGGAAGTCACGTCCTCAAGGTCCCATCAAACATCACTCGACAAACAGTGTTTTCACTTTGTGGAAAGATGGTAGGCCATTTCCCTGTGTGCGGTTGGCTCAGGGTGGCCGTGGCAGCCATAAAAAGACGTGCAACAGTCGTGTCATCGGGATGGGACGATGCAGTACATGATGTCACCCTAAGGAGCATGCTGACAGAGACTGTGTCCAGGGTGACCAGTGATGACCCCGTTCAGGGAAAGTGGTGCGTCAGCGGGAATGAGTTCACGGTCTGGGTGGATGCTAGTTCACTGGCCCTTGGAGTTGCCCTTGCAGTTAATGATTCCATTATTGAAGATGCCTGTTGGCTTCGGCCAGAGAATGATTCGAGGCACATAAACCTGGCCGAACTTGATGCCACATTGAAGGGCGTTAACTTGGCACTTCAATGGCAAGCCAAGGTTCTACATATCATGACTGACTCGGCATGCACTCATCGGTGGATAACCGATGCATTAAGTGGAAGAGCACGGCTGACGACACGAGCATCGAGTGAGATGTTAATTCGAAGACGGTTTGCCACCTTGGTCAACACCATCACAGAGTACGACCTGACCGTGGACATAGTGTTGATCAGGTCTGCACTCAACAGAGCAGATGCTTTGACAAGAGTCCTCAACGATGGCTTCTGGCTGGTGCTTAGAGAGATTCTGATAATCTGCAAAACACATGTGCAGCAGTTGTGTGTAATGTGGATGCAGCGCGCATCATGGACATTCATCGACAGTGTGGACATTCTGGCATCAAGCGGACACTGTACTTTGTCAAGATGATTGATCCAGGAGACGAAAAAAAAAGATATCCGAAGAGTGGTGGAAAGTTGCGAGGCCTGCTAATCCATCGACCCAGCTCCAGCACGATGGAAGAAAGGGGAGTTGGGAGTGAGTGGTAAGTGGCAGAGAGTGGGCATGGACATCTAACACTACGGTGGCAACCACTTCCTTACCCTCATCGATTGTGGGCCTACACGTTTCGCAGTCTGGAGACTCCTCGGACGCCAGGACTCTTTCAACATTATTTGCCAGCTGTCATCCATGTTCTGTGAAAGAGGTGCTCCCGATGAAGTGCTGACGGACAACGACCCAGCTTTTTGCAGCCATCAGATGAGGCAGTTCTTACAAGAATGGGGTGTGCGGCTGCAGCTTAGATGCGCTTATGTGCCTTCTGGCAATGGTATAGCTGAGAGAAGCCATCGCAGCATCAAAACAATTGCAGCCAGGAAGCAGTGCACCATCACAGAAGCTGTTTACTGGTATAATCTCATGCCAAAGGATGGCGTCTCTCCAGGAACGGCGCCTGCAAACGCAATCTATCAGTACCGTGTCCGAGAAAAAGGAATCCACCCCGATACAACTGTGGCCACTGAGATAGAACGGAATCGATATGCCAAAGGGGATGCTGTCTGGGTGAAGCCGCCAGGAAACCGATGTACTGACAAGTATAAACGGGGTACAGTGACCGATGTAACATAACAGCGGAGTTACTATCTTTAAAAGCATATCTGAGAAACATAATGTAACATAACAGCGGAGTTATTATCTTTAAAAGCATATCTGAGAAAATTGACCAAGTTCTATCAGCATATCCTTCAGCTAACATTCACGTATGTGGAGACTTCAATGTTCACAATGCGGAATGGTTGACCCATTCAAACAAGACCGATGATGAGGGGAGATTCTGTCATGATTTCTCCATTACTTATGACCTCACTCAGATTGTTCACGAACCCAGCCATGTGCCCAACAATGACGGCCAGTATGCAAGTCTCCTAGACCTTTTTCTCACAATTTGCCCTGAACTATGTTCAGTTTCCGTTCTGTCTCCTCTTGGAGCTTCTGACCACTCAGTTGTATCAATTAAGATAAAAATGAAATGTAATAAGTCCTCAGACGTACCTCTCCATCGTACAGTATATCGATACACTATGGCTGACTGGGATAGTTTCCAGACATTTATATTGGATCTTCCTCTGCGTTCCATGTTCAAAAAGGATGTGTCATCTATAGTATCAGACCTGAGAAGAATGGTAAATTGTAGGTATAGACAATTTCATACCCTCGAAAAAGTTTCAGCAAAAACCTAACAGCCAGCCATGGTTTTCTCCAGAATGTGCTGCTGCTATTGCGCACAGAAATCACTTTTTCCACTGCTTCCAACGTAATAGATGTATGGAAACTAAAGCCGCTTTCAGGACTGCCAGCAACCATTGTAAGGAAGTAATAAAGATCGCAAGAGAGTTGTATGCTCAGTCCGTTAAGTCCAAAGTAGCTGAGCAGCGGCTTGGTTCCCACCACTTTTGGCAAATTGCAAACAGAATCTTGAACAGAAGCGTGTGCTCCATCCCAACTATCATCAATGGACCTGAGTTAATCTCGTCAGCATCAGACAAAGCCAAACTCTTTGCCAAGAACTTTGCAGCCAATTCTACCCTTTGCGACCAAGGCCGCCAACCCCCAATATTTCCTCCTGTATCAGAAAACACACTATGTGATATACAAATATCTGTATGTGATGTTGCCAAGCTAATACAAAACCTTGATTCCAGTAAAGCAACCGGCCCTGACGATATTCCAATTATAGTACTCAAAAAACTTCAACCAGAACTAGCACCCTACTTACAAAACTGTTTAAACGTTGTCTTAAGGAGAATTGCTTCCCATCACCATGGAAAATCTCATCAGTATGCCCTGTATTTAAGAATTCAGGTGATTGTTCATCCCCCTCTCAGTACAGGCCAATAAGTCTCCTGTGCATCATGAGTAAGTTGCTGGAATCTGTGTTAAATAGAGAAGTAATCAACCATCTCAGCAAAAATAACCTTCTTAGTGACACACAATATGGTTTCCGTTCTGCTAGATCTACAGCAGATGTGCTTACAGTTATATCTCATAGGATTAGCGAATCTCTCGACAGAGGCAACCTTTGTAGGGCAATTGTTCTTGACATATCTAAGGCCTTTGATAGGGTATGGCATAAAGGTTTAATTCACAAGATCTCCAGCTATGATATAGCTGGAAATGTCTTCTCAATTATTAAATCATTTCTCTCTGATAAGTTCATAAGAGTAGTAGTTGATGGGCGAAAATCAGAAGCTCACAGCATAAATGCTGGAGTCCCTCAGGGGTCCATCCTGGGCCCAACTCTTTTCCTGATCTACATTAATGATCTTCCAAATCACATCCTTACATCATTCGTAGACATTTTTGCTGATGACACTACCATTTATGGTAGCACATCTAAGACAGTAAAGATCAAGTTCTCTCCGATTCTCTCTCCTCTGATCTTGATCACTTTGTACAATGGGGAAAGGAGTGGCTGGTTACTTTTAATGCATCTAAAACCAAGCTTCTATCTTTACATCATCAACGTTCTGTTCCCCATCTGGCATCAATAAAAATGAATGGCTCTCGTCTTGGGGAGGCCTTAAGTTTTGACAGGCTTCTGGGCTTGACCTTTACTCCTGATCTTAAATGGAATACGTACATCAAATCTGTTGCCAAGGCCGCTGGAAAAATGGTCGGATCCTTCTATCGATCCAGTAGATATCTCACTGCTGATGCAATTCTTTATCTATATAAGAGCCAGATACGTCCAAGGATGGAGTACTGTTGCCATATATGGGCAGGAGCTGCTAGAAAAGACTTGTTCTGCCTTGATAGGCTTCAAAATAGACTTCGTAGCCTGGTGGGAAATGTCCTTTTCTCTTCGCTGCAACCTCTGTCTCACAGAAGAGATGTTGCGAGTTTGTCTCTGCTTTATCGTTATTTTCATGGAAAGTGTTCAACTGAGCTTCAATCTATGGTCCCCCCTCGCCAAACTTTCACAAGAAACACTAGACTAGCTGAAAACATTATCAATAATTTTCCCCAATCTTTATCTGTACCTAAACCTAAACATGATCAAAGCTTCTTTCTTAGAACTGCACGCCTGTGGAATTGTCTTCCGTTTTCCTGCTTTCCAGTTGTCTATAATATGGTTGTCTTCAAGTCCAACGTGAACAAGTTTCTGATGAGCCGTTCCACTTAAGTTAAAAAATTTACCGAACTTCGATTAATATATTGTCCTTTTGACTACTCTACACTCTTAAACCCTTATCCTTGAGTGGCCTATCGGCCTTGATAAGTGGTGACGTCTATGTAAAAAAAAAAAAAAAAATGTGGTGAGTCAGCAGTGTGTCCCGGTTGATGGCGTACCCCGTCACGTTAGGGACCTACGGCTGGCGACACATGTACCACCTCCAGTGGACGATGAGAGTGACTCTGACTCTGAGACGAGTGGGCCATCGCTTTGATTTACACCATCCCTATCAAGCAGTGACTCTGATATCAGTAACCTCCACGGAGATGAAGCCTTCCCCGACCATCAGGCGGTGGATGAGAGCGCACGCAAAGACGAGAGCAGCACTGTACCCCTTTGTAGAAGCACCCGACGGCGGCGATCACCACCCCCTGCCGTCTCTGTGATCATGAGATCAGGGGGGAGTGTGGAGAAAGAAGTGGCTTACCGTTAAAGTGGCTGCGCGTTTGTGCCTGCAGAGCACAAATTGAGAATCAAGATGACGCCCGCATGCGTTTATGTGAAAAAAATTCTCGGGGAATCTCGGAGAATCTCGCACCCTGATTCCATAAATAACGAGGAAAGGAAAGCGGGAGGACAGATGATTTTTAGTCACTAAAGCGAACGGATGTGTGTAAAAGAAGAGGTAGAAGAAAAGTGTGTTGTGAACGAAACAAACAATGACTCGGTTGAAAGTAGAGTTGTAACGAACACATGTTTGTTGCTATATAAAAAAAAATGATAATAATGCATAAAAATGCAAGCAAACCGAACCGATTATACACTGGGACTCGGAAAATCTGGTCGACGCGTTCAGATTTTTCAAACAGCGTTGTTCGCTATATTTTTCTGTAAAAAATATACCTGTCGAAAAACAGGTAGATCACATTTTACTATTATCTGGCGAGGAAAGACTTAGAAGGTACAATGCCTGGACATTCGAAAACAATTCTGACTGAACGAGTCCAGAGGTTATTTGGCAAAAATTTGGGGAGCGGCTCGAGCCTCAAGTTAATTTCCATATTGCACGTTTCTACCTTCGTCAATACAAACAAAAAAAAAATACAGAATACATCGACGATTTTGTTGCAAGGTGCAGGTTGCAAGCAAACAAATGTGGGTTCAGAGATAACCTGGAAACCGAAGAACGTCTCATAGAACAAATAATTACCGACACAAGACACCCGGAATTACAGAAACTCCTATCTAAAGGCATGGAGCTGACACTTAAAGAAGCCATAAATAGTGGGCAAACGCATGAAGCGTCCCTAACTTACATGAGACAAATGACCGAGATTCAAGGAAGTGATTGTTGGGAAATAGACTCGATCAAACAGTGACAGTGTACACGATGTGGAAACCCACATCAAAAAGAAAAATGTCGAGCCTGGAGCACCACATGCTCAGCGTGTGGAAAAAAGAATCATTGGGCTAAAATGTGCAAAAACAAAAATGAAGACACAAGAAGATTATTCACCCAAACCAGAACCATGCAGGGCGTAAACAACCGCACAAAAATATAAACAAAAAGCAGAATAAACAGATAGGCTCATTAAAATCAGAGCCCAGAGAAGTTTATAGAAAATTCGAACAGTTAAGTTTTGATGCAATTGTTACATGATAAGGGCTGTCCCCTTTTCATGTAAGTATAAAAATAGAGAGATTTAGTTAAAATGAAAATGAAATAGAATAGACGAAATTCGAACCTCGTAAATTAGGTTTAGAAATAGATTACGAGAGAGAATCAGAAAATGGAATGTAAAACAAACCATTGTTTAGCTTAGAGATAAAATAGTTTCAAGAAAAGAATGTGTGTTGTCAATCCTGTTATGAAAAATTCAATTGAGGAATGCAACTATACAAGATAATTTAATAAACATGTTTTTAACATATTGGAAAAATAGGTTATTGGGAAATCAGAGTGTTCAGAAACGTGCAGGTCGCGTATGTTGATGGCACGTGAATTGTGGTCACGTTGGCCGGACATGCATGGATTTCTCAATATAGGAAGTGAGAGTTAGTTAGTGAGAAGTCAGAAGAAGGGAGGCAGAGAGCCAGAGTCAGATGATAGTCTGGGTCCAGATGGGAGTCGAACGTCTAGAAGCGAGACGGTAACTTTTGAAATAGAATGTGAACCTTTGAATTTCTGAACGCAAAACCACCAACTGGTCAGTGGAAGAATAAATGCTCATCATGTTTTTATAACTGCCGTCTCCTGAGTCCATCATTACATGAAAAAGGTATTGTCTATTTATGTGTAAAAACCATTTGAAATTCATCATCTAAAAAATATATGTGTTAGAAAGTATATGTGTCTATTTATGTTATATAAACACTCCCGTTCATACGAACTGTCAAAGCATAAATGCCAACCTGTCAATCCATCGGCATAAATGCCACCCTATCGGTCTGTCTATCTAGATATGAAAACACCTTCTCAAAATGTATTTATATGCAATCTCTCATTTATAAACTCTCACTCTCTATATACACCTGTTAATGTCTCCATATCTCACAACATGATCACACCCATGAACCTCAAATATCTCTTACTTCCATGAACACTCTTAAGACTCTTATCCTTACTAATAAGAACACTTAATGATAATAATAATAGCACAACGTAACAATTCAACAGCAAAAAGATGAGCACACTGAAGTCTTCACTGAACTGAGAATAAAGCTTCCTAATAGACCAGGCACCCATCTATCAAAGATCAAAGTGGACACAGGTGCAGAAGGAAATACGCTTCCCCTGCAAACTTTTCGTAAGATGTTTCCAGAAAAAATAGATAATTGAGGACGGCCCATCCCAAGTTCAACAAAAAAAGAGCACACCATACTAACTGCATATAATGGCTCAAGTATAATGCAGCATGGTTCGATGTCTATACAATGTGCACACAAAGAGAAATGGATCATGCTTAAATTCTTTGTGGTTACAACAGAGGGTCCTACAATAATAGGACTGCCCTCACCCAGAAGCTTGGAACTAATAAGCCTCTACTGCACAATTAGAGAAAAGCAGGAACCTATTAATTCCATCGTCGAACTAGAGAAGTCATACCTGAATCAATTTGATCGCATAGGACATTTCAAAAGCAAATATCACATAGTCCTAAAGCCTGATCATCAATCAGTGATCCATGCACACAGAAAATGCTTTGAAAAATGAAATCGGGGAAGAATTAAGGTCTATGGAATCACAAGAAATTATTAGAAAGGTTAGTGAACCAACCGAATGCATTAGCAGCATAGTGTACGTTCGGAAAAAGAATGGAAAACTTCGCCTATGTCTCAACCCAAAGGATCTTTACTGAGCAATCACAAGATGCCATTATTAGACTCCTACAATGGAAGAGTTAGCACACAAGCTGTCAGGAGCTCAACACTTTTCCAAGTTGGATGCTAAAAATGGATATTGGTCCATACCACTTGACACAGAATCGCAATTATTAACGACCTTCCACTCATCATTTGGAAGATTCTGTTTTCAAAGAATGCCCTTGGTCTGGTGATGTCACAGGATGTATCCATGCAGAGAATGGACATGATACTGGAAAAATGCCCGGGTACAATTGGACTAAATGATGATGTCATTGTCAATGGGAAGACAAAACAGGAGCATGATCGCAACCTGTGCAGGTTAATGAAAATAGCACAAGCTGAAGGATTATGTTTTAACAATGAAAAATGTGGTATTGATCAAAAGCAGATCAGTTTTTTTGGTGCTATCTACGATAAGGATGGTGTAAAACCAGATCCAAGCAAGTTGGGTGCAATAAAACGACTACCGAGCCCTAGCAACGTCACGGAATTGCAAAAGGTGTTAGGAATTATGACCTACTTAGCTCCCTTTATTGCACATCATTCTGATTTGACTGCACCTATGAGAGACTTACTAAAGAAAGATTCGGATTACCAATAGACTGCCAGTCACCAGGAAGCATTAAAAAAATCAAGGATTTGATTTGCCAGGAAATGTCCCTCACATACTTTGATCCATCTAAAGAAACAAGCCTACAAGTGGATGCATCAAATAAAGGCATAGGCGCAGTACTCCTTCAAGAAGGGAAACCGATTGCATTTGCATCAAAAGCACTTACAGAGATGGAGCAAAGATATGCCAACCTAGAGTGAGAACTTTTAGCTGTGGTTTTATGGCTGTGAGCAAGTCAAAACCTACCTATATGGATGTAAATTCCAAGTAAAAAGCGATCATAAACCATTAGAAATGATCAGCTTAAAGAATTTAATCGCGGCTCTACCACATTTTCAACGCACACTGTTATGTCTACAAGGGTACAACTTCAGAATCATATATCACCCAGGCAAAGAGATGACCCTGGCAGACGGATTCTCTCATTTAGCAAACAGAAAAAACAAGGAAGAGATGAATCTCAATATAAGAGTGGATTTTGTTCAATTTTCCACAGAAAAAGTAATACAGATAAAGCTAGGAACTATGAGCTTAAGGAAACCATTCTGCACGGCTGGCCCAACACAACCAGGTAAATTAGCAAAAACATACGGCCATATTAGTCATATCGGGACGAGCTGGCCATCGAAAACGGTATTTTAATGAAGGGTGGTCAAGTGATTATACTCTAAGTGATGCAGCCGGAAATTATCAAAAAATCCATTACGGTCATCAGGGAATCGAAAAATGTAAGCTCCGAGCCAAAAGTTGTGCATTTTGGCACAAAATTAATAAGGACATAGACGACGTCATACAACAATGTGCCCTATGTCAACAGCACCAGAAAGCACAGAGTGCAGAACCTCTGATGTCACATGAGATTCATGTGAGGCCATGGCAAATAGTGGCCACAGACCTTTTCTATAGTGAAGGTCACAATTACATGCTAATGGTGGACTACTATTCCAAATATCCTTACGTGAGGAAATTAAAAGAATTCTTCAGTCAAGAAGTAATCAAACTGACTAAACAAATAATTGGAGAACAAGTGATCCCGGAGAGAGTCATCATCGACAATGATCCTCATTATAGCTCTAGCCTGTTCAAGCAATTTGCAAGGGAGTGAGGATTTGAAAACTATACATCATCCCCTAGATACCCTCAATCAAAGGGTATCTAGGGGATGCGTGCAAGCCATCAAATCTGCTATTCAAAAAGCTACCTCAAGCGATTGCGATGTAGACATGGTATTGCTATGTTTACGGTCAACTCCTATCGATCATATAATTCCATCACCTGACGAATTACTATTAAACCAAAAGCTTGTGGGTAACTTACCAGTAAAGTGTTCCAACAATCCGACCCAAAAAGAAAATACCGCAACTCGCTTATATCAAAGGCAGTCATATCAGAAGTCTCAATACAACCAGAACACCAAAGATTTACCGGAAATATAAGAAGGACAACACGTTAGCATATATGACCTGGAATCCAGTAAATGGTCCCCTGCAGTTGTCACTCAGAAATGTGTGGAACCCAGATCCTACATGGTGCAGAGTTCATCTAGAAAGTCACTTCGCCAAAACTGCAAACACTTGAGGAAAGTTAAGTCCGCAGCAAAGCTGAACCCAGAAGCATCTGTATTCTCAGCTGTAATATCCCCAGAATTCAATGGAGGATCAGCAGTTGACATAGCAACGGCTCGCACACCCACAGAACAAACCAGCCCCACTACAGCAAATGGCAGAGCTGTTCCAGATACACCCCCAAAACACCTAACACACGTCATGAAGCTCAAAGGACATCCAGATCCGGTTGTATAATAAGGCCACCTAAAAGGTTTATATATGATGAGGACAGTCTCAATGTAGACAACCCGGCTACGTCCTAATGTGTCGTAGTTCTTTTTTTTTAGGAAAGAAGGGATGTCATATTATGAGTTATTTCCCTTAGATCTTCCCTCTCTACTAAGTAAAATAAAGATTAGTAGGAACCCCTGCCCCCGCCATTTTTTGAAAAATAAAGCATGCCCACATGGTGTTGTCTTAAAATATATCCCGACTCATGTCTGTTATTAATATCGATATATGTGATCATCCAAAGGCTGAAAACAAAACATTCCATGTTACAACAATGAATGTGAACAAAAAAGGGGCAAGACTTATATTAAATACCGAGCCCAAGAGCTGTTAAAAAAAGTGAAATTCCATAAAAACCTCCAGTATGAATAGCCACGTGAGCCCACCAGAACCCTTTCTGTTCGACCAACCTGAGTTATGGGAAAAATGGATACGACGGTTCAACCATTACCGAAAAGTGTCTAGCCTTGACGAAAAACCAAGTCCTTGTCAGATAGACACAACTTGCACTCGAGGAAGCGCAAAACTTCAATATAGTGGTAGCAAAGTTCAATGACCATTTCAAAGGCGACACGAATATAATTTATTAACGGGCCAGATTCAACCGATGGTTTCAAGAAGGTGAGTCCATTGATTCATTCATCATGAATCTCCACACACTCACTAAATCTGCAATTTTCGAGACCGGCACGAGAAATTAATTCATGACAGAATTGTAGTTGGGTGCATCACTAAGTCTGCAAATGATTCAAGACCTCACCTTTGACGGGGCCATCAAACGAGCATGACAGATTGAAACAATAAACCAAGCTCCTATCTTTAGATAACCAACGCTCTGATCCCTATCTGGCATCAATTGAAATTGATGGCTCTCGTATTGGGAAGGCTCCATGTTTTGACAAGCTTCTGGGTTTGATCTTTACTCCTGATCTGAAGTGGAACACTTACATCAAGTCTGATGCCAAGGTCGCTGGGAAAATGGTGGGGTCCTTCTACTGCTCCAGAAGATATTTCACTACTGATGCAATTCTCTATCTATATAAAAGTCAAGTACGTCCAAGGATGGAGTACTGCTGCCACATCTGGGCAGGAGCTGCTAAAAACAGCCTATCCTGCCTTGACAGAGTACAAAATAGACTTTGCGGCTTAGTGGGGGATGCCCTTTCCTCTTCCCTGCAACCTCCCACACAAGAAACGTTGCGAGCCTGTCTTTGTTTTATCGCTATTTCCATGGCAAGTGCTCGTCTGAGCTCCAATCTCTGGTCCCTCCTCACCAATCTTTCATGATAAACACTCGTCTGGCTGAAACCACTGTCAATAATTTTCCCCACTCTTTATCTGTGCCTAAATCAAAACGTAGACTCCATGAACAAAGTTTCTTTCTTAGAAGTGCATGCCTGTGGAACTCTCTTCTGTTTGCCTGTTTCCCACCTGACTACAACTTGGATGTCTTCAAATCCAACATAAACAAATTCCTGATGAACCGCCCCTTAAGTAAGACACTTTATTAAATCTCTAATACTAATGATTACTACGATACTATCCCATTGATTACTGTACATGCAATAACCTTTATCCCGAGTAGCCTCCAGGCTTTGATAAGTTGTTACTACCATGTAAATAAAAAAAGTCACAACAGCATCTCCTGCAGTCTCCAGAACACATCGTTGGTGAAGATCCAGCTGACAGTAATATTGCAGTCCACTACGTTAGTGACAACTGAATTCACAGACATGGTCAGGGTAAACACATGACAAGACCTGGACAAGAATTTTACTACAAGAATCAACAAAAAAAAATGAGCGCAGACCAAAGGCTGAGTGCCACTGCTATGTTAACAAACCCAACATCAGAGACGTGCGTGCCCTGCCATTTCAGCCACCTACCACAATTATGGTAGGATTGGCCACTATGCTCAGTGCTGCCACAGAAGAAGGCTGCATGAAATTAAATCAAATCAAAAGGACTGTAGAAAACTGCCCAAGATGCGCTGCTAGGACACTAATCGCCTGAACCCCTCATGACAACTGAGCTTCTATCAAGACCATGGCATATTCTAGTCTCTGATCTGTTTGAGTTGAAAGGCAGCAGCTATGTCATAGATGTCGACTACTTCTCTCGATATGCAGATATCGCCATGCTTACATGATTTCCAGTGCAATAATAAAGCTTCAAAGCTATTCTTGCCAGACATGGAGTACCTGTCATCCTAAGAACAGACCCAGGAAGGCAATACACCTCAAAAGACTTTGCCAAGTTCGCAAATGATTGGAGATTTCAGCATGTTACAAACAGCCCTTGCTACTCCCAAAGCAATGTAGCCGCAGAGGGCTGTGTGAAAACAATGCTAAAAAAGCAAAATGCCCATATGTTTCTTTGCTTGCACACAAAACAACACCAATGGACTGTGAGTTTAGCCCAAGTGAACTGTTAATCGGCCGATGCCTGAGGACAAATGTCCCGATGGCCCGATCTTGAGAGTTTTAGACAGAGGGAAAAGAACCAGAAGGCCCAACAATGACTCACACACTGCCTATCACATAAAGCTAAAGAGCTAGAACCACTCGAAAATGGCACACCAGTATGGGTCAGAACTCCAACCTTCAAAACTAGGAAGGTATCGTTGTTGGAACAGCAAACCCACCATGTTCCTATATCCTACAGACCAAAGAAGGGACAATAACCAGACGCAAACCACCAGAAATATTCGAGGCTCAAATATCGGAGTCCCATGAAGACAGTCATCCACCAAGAGAAGAAACCATCAGAACAGCATGCCCCACCTTCACCTCCCAAAAGTATACAACAACCAGATCTAGATGTCAATCAAGACCACCTATCAAGTAGACATATATATATATATAACATTTTTTTTTTTTGCAAAATAGATCTTATATAAAAAAAAATGAAGAGAGATCATATAGCTTGAATACTGAAGGACATCAAATATTAAATTAAAAAAGGGAGATGTTATGTCACTTGCATCAGTGGATAATTTGTCTCGTCGTGTTGTTAACAAAATGCTTTTAAAAATATTTAATTCTTTATCTAATCGATACAAAAAATGCAGTGAATTGTGTTTTTTTTATTTTAAATTTTAAATTCTATTAAAAATAGTAGAAAAGGTTTTATAATATTCTGCTTTTCATATGATAAAATTCATGCTTTCATCATTTTGGAAAAGCAGTTACTCAAGAATAATGGATTTTAATGGATTTTAATAGATTTTAATTTGTTAAAAAAAAAAACACCCTTGATTTCTCTTTCACTTTTTAGCAGTGCCTGCAAAATTAGATCTCCAAAGTCTAATTTTCCTAAATTTAATTAAATTAAAATAAACATATAAAAAGTAATCTTTAATGTTTTTGATCCACATAAGATTTTATTTGTTTTTGCTTTGTTTTAATTAGATGACGCCGAATGATATATCGGCCCATTTTCTATAGCCATCAGGCAAAATCCAACCGTCGCTGTGGGCCGGATGGATGTAACCCATTGACAGACTCCCAATCTGCAACCGAAATGTCTCAGGTTCACTTCTCGCTGTAGGGCTGTATACATTTTTTTAAATTACATTTTAGATTACATTAAAGATCATTACACATTATATAATTCCGTGCCCAGATAGGCAAATTGTGTTCTCTCTATGGTCTTTGCATCGTCACTGATTCACCTTCATTACTTTCTGGCTCAGCAATAACATCCTCATGATCTACATGGACCATGCGCCTTGTCTAAAATATGTCGTGTCATTCTATCAACACTCAAGTTGTCAGGAGATTGCACTCCGTAATCATTACTCTTTCCCATTGTGTCGTACATCATGCATTAGGAAGTTTCACCCAAACCTCTTTTCCTATTTGGATTCTGTCTGGTCCTTGCTCATCAATTTCTGGGGACATATCTCTTGGGTGCCTCCATTCATAATTAAAAATTGACCTATGTGGCATTGTCCGCTCTCTAGGCGACCTTAGGGGCCATGTTGTAACAGCATGTGGCTTCTTCGGATAATATCCTTCCTCTCTCGACTATTGCTTTCACTGTCTGATAATATCGTTCCACTATTCCATTTCCTCCAGGTCTATAAGCTGCCCTGTAATAACTTTTTATCTTCCATTTTTTTTTTTTTTAGTATAGTCTGGAAGGTTCCCGAGTGAAAAGCAGTGCCATTATCCATTATCACCTCCCTTACTGGACCTCTTCCTTTTCTAATTCATCTGCGATTGCAAACGCAGATTCCACATATAACTCCCTTCATATCGTCAGTCCACAGTAAATTATTGACAAGTATGCTCCTCCACGATAGCATTTTATGTTAATAGCTAATCTTGTCTAATTCTTCAAAACTCTGATTTACCCAAGATTATTAGTCCTCGTGCAAAAGCGCAGCACACAAAATGTTTTAAATAACAATAATAATAATAATAGAATAACAATAACGCTAGCGAGGACTACTATCGAGCGTAACCAGTTATACAGTCCTTTTGAAATTTTCATCTCTATTTTTCTCGTTATCTACTTAATATTTTTAATGAAACCTATATGAAATATGTTCCTTATTAAATTGTAAAGATTTTCTATTCTGAAAGAAGTTTAAAAAAATTTAATCTAAAAAGTTATCTTAAAGTTTTTGTTAAAAAAATTCAGATTTTCTCATTATTCAGACATGTATGATAAAGACGAAGTTGCAAAAAAGAGTGTGGTGTGAGGAGAATTACAAACTGAAACAGAGAATATTCAGAACTGTAATAATACAAAGAGGGGGTTGCAAAAATGAGTTGTGGTGTGAGGAGAAATACAATCTGAAATAGAGAGTAGGAGAGTTTTTATAAATACATACAAAACCACATTCATCTTTTTTAAAATCCAAATTAATAAATTAAATAAAATATAATCTTAAAAAGATACGATACAAGTTAGAAAAGCATTTCATCCAAGGCATGAAAATTGTTAAACAAAATGTTTTTACTATAGGCTTTAAAAATAAAGGTACAAGATTCAATTTGAAATTTATTTATCTTCAAAGTGCATTTTTATACATTTTACAAAGTAAGGTATTAAATTTTTATACCTTACTTTGTAAAATTTATAAAAGTACACTTTAAAGATAAATAAATTTCAAATTGAATCTTGTACCTTTATTTTTAAAGCCTATAGTAAAAACATTTTGTTTAACAATTTTCATGCCTTGGATGAAATTCTTTTCTAACTTGTGTATATTTGGGGAGGGATCGATCGATTGACACTGAACTCAGTTCTAAACTACTTTCTGAATTTCTTCCCATTTTACATGGGGATCAACTTTCTGCACCAGTGCAAGTGCACCACTGCACCAGATATAATGTTCTTTCCACTCCCATGTAGTGCATGCCATGCAACTCTTCTTCACCAAATCCTAGACAGCACATTGACCTTATTTTTCTCTGAATGCACAAACACTGCTTTTATTTGTAGTTCAAATTCATATATCAACTTCCAAGCATCCCTAATCTCCGCTTTACAATCTTTTCTCCAGCACCTTTTGTTTGTATTCTTCCACTCTCCTCCACTGTAAAGTTCACCCAACTGAGTACAGTGGCTGAATCGGTTCTTATTTCGATATCTCCCAGTCCCCATTTTATAGCTAAATTGATGCCCTTTAGAATAGTATCTAATTCAGCCACATTAATATTAGTTGTAATAAATAAAATAAAAAAAAAACTAGACAAAATACTATTAAAAACCCAGCGAATATATGCCAGTCTATGTCACGGTAACATATATTGAGCGAGTTTCTAGCAGTATTGTGTCTATTTTTAAAAATTTATTTATAACATCTTTTCCTAAACTTACCGTGTCAAAGAGAGATTCGGCCACCATTTTAAATTTTCCAATACCTCGGTAAACACTGTATGTTTTTCGAGCTGAATAAACATGTTACATTGAATAAAAACATTAGAAAATATATCCAGTTTAGTAGAAAAGTAACTTATCTTGCCTTTGATAATATTTATTTGTTATATATTTGCTTTTTGACAACTTTTTCGAATCTATGTGTACAGTAATACAAACCCGCTTCCTTTACAATAATATCAATTCAATGCAAGAATGTTTCAGCCCATATGGAGTTAAACATTGAAATAAATAAAATTAAATAAAAATCTTTAATTTTGAAAGAGATTAACATTATTATCGAGGTGATTATTGATTGTCTTTATTTATTTATTTAAAAATTTTCTTTTTTCTTTTTAATCTTGTAGTTATCTGCGAAGCTGCATTTTGGAGACCATCTTGGATTTTCACCGTAACTTCCTTTTATTCTCAACTGATGTAAATCTATGTCGTCTCTATTAATTGGCAAATGCAATCGAATTATTAATTTCTTTAAAGCTGATAACACGAATTACGTTTGTATGCAAGTAAGTATAATGCTACTCAAGTTTCTTTTTATTATTTCCCTATTGTTTTTATTTTTATTATTATTATTATTATTATTATTATTATTATTATTATTATTATTATTATTATTATTCCCCTATTGTTTTTCTTTTTTTTTCTTCTTCTTCTTCTTCTTCTTCTTCTTCTTCTTCTTCTTCTTCTTCTTCTTCTTATTATTATTATTATTATTATTATTATTATTATTAATAGTAGTAGTAGTAGTAGTATCTGACGACGTGTAACCAATTTCTTAAAGGAAAATGTGGGTGCTTGTAAAGATACAGTCGACAGATCGATTTTTTTAAATGTGTCGTTTAATGTACGTAGTTATTATATCGAAAATAGTGATATACCCCCAAATTATGAAAATTCATCGAGTGGACAGTTGCTTATGGTTAAAAGTAATTTTTACGGAAAATTGGGTAAAATCGCATTTATCTTAGACGTTATAAAGTAGACGGTAATAGTCTAAACGCAGGGGACATAACCTCGAAAGGAATATTTAAGATTACTTGTGTAATGGCTGCAATATTTGTTGTCTATAGCGATAAACTTTTTTTTTTTTAAACTAAAACACAATAGCAATTTTTCTACTTGATGAATTTTCGTAATTTTTGGATATGTTACTATTTTTGACATGACAATTACGTACGTAATATTGTTTTTGCTTAAAACGATATATTTAAAAAGACTATATCTTAACAAGCACCCAAATGTGATTCAAATATTTCTAATAATTATTAAAATTAAGATAAAAAGTTTGGTATTAATTATAATATTTAAACGTGATTTGTCCCGAAACTTTAATATAAATAATGATGATTTTTATACAGTCTCTTATCGTGCTATTTAATAAAATATTCAATTGCGTTGAAAATTAATATCACCCACCCACCGTAAGAAAATATGGTATATTTTTACCACCAAACCCAGCGTAGTTTACCTCCTAAAAAGAAATCAAAATCTACTTTTTTTGGTTAATACGTTACAACGGCTTTTACGGAATTAAAAAAAAAAAAAAATAACAATCTAACATTTTAGAGTAGGGGATCACTTTCTTATAGAAATTTAACGTAAAATGAGCACCCACTTCTCGGCCATTTAGTGGTCAACGAGACGTAATCGTAAGCATTTTTACAAGTTTGGTGGCAGTGAGGGGAACGAAGGGGGTCATAAGTTCCAAGTATTTTAAATATACATAGAAACACTTCAAACATTGGGTGGACCACGGGAAGGGGGTTAAAATGTGTAACCCCACAATTTTCACTTTTTTAATATAGTTTGCCATGACAAGGTCTTACAGTTAAATCAATATTTCCTGATATTTTTAATGCTGTTCGTACAAAATACTAGGGTAGACCTATACAATGACCCTCCCTTGCATTTTTTCTTTTCTTTTTTTTTAACAGATTATCGACTGGACACTAATCTATCATACCGAAAAACAAAAAATATTTGTAAGGGGTGCTCACTTCCTAATAAAATGTTTTAATAAATCGATCTTCATATTGAAACCACTCAACAAAAACACGCACCCCTCTTATATATAGGAAATTTAATTTATTAATCTAAGAGCAATGATATTATCCAATGTATTACATATTGTTTTCTCCGGTCGCCATGTTTGTTTTCATATGCACTTGCATTCAGTTTTTGCACACAAACAAAAACAATATGGACTACATTAGATAATAAAGGTATTAATATCATTTCCTTGGATTAATAATTTAAAAAAAATCCTTTTTATAACAGGAGTGTGTGTTCTTGTTGAATGGTTCCAATATGGGTAATCGATTTACTAGAACATTGTATTACAAACTAATCACCCCTTACAAATATTAAATTTTTGCTTTTTGGATATGGTAGATTAGTGTCCAATGAATAATAATCCATTGGAAAAAGGAAAAAAAAGTATATATAGGGACGGAGTGTGCATTGTACAGGTTCATCCTAGTCTTTTTGTGTTCACAGTCTTAAAAATATCAGGCAATAATTAATTGATCAAGTAATATTTAACGGTGAGACCTTTTCAAATCAAATTTTAAAAAAGCCTCACCTCACATGTTTGAAGTGTTTCTACGTGTTTTTAAAATGTTTGAAACTTATAACATCCCCCATTACCTCTTTCTGGCCACCTCCCCCGCTACCAAACTTGAAAAAATACTAACGATTACATGTCCCATTTACCACTGCATGGGCAAGAATTGGGTGCTCATTTTACATTAAATTTACACAGAAAATTTAAAATGTTAAATTTTTATTATTTTTAAAAAAATTCCTTCTTTCATATTATCTAAAAGCTGTTGAGACGTGTTAGCAAAAAAAGTAGATTTTGATTTCTTTGTAAGAGCTAAACTACACTGGGTTAAGTCGTAAAAAAATACTGAAAATATACTACTGTGGTTAGTCATTGTGAAAGATTATCATTTACATGATTGAAAGATGTGGTTAGATAATAATAGCCAACAATCACGAGGTTGTTTGCTCAGCAACCGACAAGGCTAATATGCTTGCCAGTCGGTTTGCCTTGAACTCCACACTGGACCCTTCCAATGACCCCTTGCCTGACTTTCCTTTGCGGACAGACGCCACACTAGACGATCTAAAAATCACCTCTGCTCAGGTACACACTATCATAAAAAACCTTAACACTTCAAAAGCATGTGGACCTGATCTCATCCCAGCTGTGCTATTAAAAAAGTGCTCAGCCAAAGTAGCTCCAGTTCTCTCCAAACTCTACAACAAATGCCTTAATGAATCATGCTTTCCGGGCTGTTGGAAAACTGCTTCTGTGGTACCAGTATTCAAGAATTCTGGTGAAAGAACTGACCCATCAAATTATCATCCCATTAGCCTCTTCCCACTTTTCGCCAAAATATTTGAGATCATAATTAACCATGCTCTAGTCCTTACAAATGCTAAACTTCTGACTGACAAACAATATGGATTTAGACAACCCCGTTCCACAGCAGACATCCTCACTGTAATCTCTGAACGTATATACCATTCATTGAAAAAAGTGGGGGAGGGCAGAGCGGTAGCTCTAGATATATCTAAGGCTTTTGACAGGGTATGACATGAGGGTCTCCTCAGGAAAAATAAATCATATGGTATCAATGGTAGAATACTTAACATAATTAAATCCTTCTTAGATAAGAGAAAAATCCAGGTTGTCCTCGACGGTCATACATCTAAACAGTGTGATATAAATGCGGAAGTGCCTCAGGGGTCTATCTTTGGACCTTTATTGTTCCTAATATTTATTAATGACCTCCCCGACAAAACTGCCTCTGAGATGGGTATATATGCTGATGACACCACACTCTATAACAGGCATGACAGGAAAACAAATGAACACATAACTAAAGAAATGGCAAAAACACTAGAGGATGACCTCCAATCTGTAGTGGAATGGGGACATAAATGGATGGTCACATTCAATGCTGCCAAGACTAAACTGGTTTCCTTCAGGATTACAAGAAACCTTCTCTGCCAGCAATAGCAATGGCCAGTGACTCCCTGTCTGAGAGTACATCTTTCAAACTGCTTGGCCGAACGTTCACAGGAAACATGAGCTGGAACAATTATATTGAAAACATTGCCAGGGCCGCTGCAAAAAAGGTAGGCTCTCTCTACCGTGCTAGAAAACTACTGGCACCTGAAAGTATCCTGTACCTCTATAAGGCCACCATTCGCCCATGTATGGAGTATTGTTGTCACATTTGGACTGGTGCATCTGCTGCTAGTCTCTCGCTCTTAGACAAGGTTTAAAAGAGAGTCACCAATCTGATAGGCCCTGAACTGGCATCTAAGCTTCAACCTCTGTCCCATCGACGAAACGTTGCATCCCTCTGCCTGTTCTACAAGTATTTTAATGGTGAATGCTCTGACCAACTGCAGACACTTGTGCCCCCACGACATAGACACCCTCAACAAACCTGACAAGCAGCTAAATCCCACCCCCACACAGTAGAGATCCCTAGATGTAAAAGATCTTTCTACTCCAGTAGTTTCTTCCCCAGAACCGCTAGACTGTGAAATTTCATTCCAGGTCCCTGCTTCCCTAACTGTACTGACATGCAGAAGTTCAAGTGCAACGTGAACCGACATCTTGCTGCCCAAATCCCAACATAGTGCCCCAGTAGTTGCTGCCCCTGATAGTAGCCCCCTACACCTGAGTGGCAATGTGCCTTGTTTGGGGTGAAAATGTAATTTAAAAAAAAGAAAAAAAAAACTGTTTTGAGTTGAAAACCAAACAGTCGATTCAGATAATTTTGTATTCTTTCTTTTTCTACGACAAAGACATTCACTTTTTGGTTCCCCAAGAAAGGAGGGATTGGACCAGTAATTTACTCTCGTTCATCTGTTCATTTGTTCACACTCTTCTGAATAACCACACCTTGGATTTTTAAAAAATTTTGTACAAATATTATTCATGGAAAAAGTACATTTTTACCAGAACAGATTTTTTGGAATAACTCTGGTTGTCTCCCCAGGGATTTACATAGGAGTAAAATTACCCCTGAATGGTTTTTCCATTTGTTTATTCACACTTTTCTCAATAACCACACCTTGGATTCTTTGAAAATTTTGCACAAACATTATTTATGGTGAAAGTAATTTTTTCATTTGTAGAGAGGGATCTTGCTTGCTTGGCTTGTGCATCTAAGCAGCTGCATTTCGTTTTGTTTTTATTTTTATTTTTAACGTAACCCTAACCTTATCCAACAACAAAATCACGCATAAACAAGGCAGCATCAAAAAAACAAAAAATTCCTGTCAAACAAAAGATGTGTCTTTATTTTGCCAACTCAGACTAAGCTTAACATCACCTAAATTTGCATAATCATATTATTCTTGTACCTAAAGGGTCCTAGGTTTGTGCACCGGTGCTTCCCTACAGTAAGTACATGCTAAGCATGAGTGGTTATTGTTATGCCTCTCCACAGCGTTACCTCTCCCCAATATCTTGATCACACAGCGAAAATCCTGGTTGTGATACTTTTTTCAAGTGCTTCTTTGCAAATTTGGAGCATCTTTGGATGAATGTATTTTCACATCTAGTTCAGATACTATTTTGTCATTGTGTATCAGACTGACTTGCTTCCTGAAGATGGCCTGGTATAACCTGTCAAGAAACAGAATACTATTGTATTCCATATATATGCATACAAATTTTATATGTCCAACCTAGAGAATAAAATATTTAATACTATTAAAAAACTGTCTCTTTATGTTAGGTACGTTGACAATATTTTTACTCTTGTTGGCAATAATAACAAAAGAGAGAAACTAAACGATCATTTTCAAACGAACTCGTCGCAATGTTGCATCACTGTGCCTGTTTTACAAATATTTTAATGGAATGTGTTCTGATGAACTCGTTTCACTTGTACCCCTTCAATGTACATATCCCTGACAAACCTGCTTAGCAATAAGATCTCACCCCTTCACTGTTGATATCCCTAAATGCCAGAAAGCTTTCTATCAATAGTTTCTTCCCTCAAACAGTTAGACTTTGAAATTACCTTCCAGCTACTTGCTTCCCTGGCTCTACTGATATGCAGAAGTTTAAGTATAACATAAATATCTTGTTAATTTTTCCTAGACATGGCCCTAAATAGTACTCCCTTACATCCAAGTGGCGATATGCTTTTTGAGGGATGAACATGAGTAAAAAAACAACCCTCTGTACTTACTTTCACTTATAAATTAAATACAACAGTAGTATTCCATTTCTCGACGTTCTCATAAACTCCAGCAAAGATGAATTCATCACTTCTCCATATAAAAAGACTATTGCAACCAATTCCTGCATTTTAAACTTCAAAAGTGAATGCCTATACCGATACAAAACTACAATTATAAAGAATCTAATTAATCGAGCCAAATCGATTTCAAATAAAAAATATTCTACAGCGAATTAAAAAATAGGTCTTAATTAATAAGCAATTCCCTGATTTCTTAGTTGATAAACAAATTAAACTTACAGTTAGACACCTAGACCAAACTAATAATAACCAAGTTAACAGTCCCCCCACATCAATATATTCTATCGCAACCAGCTACACCACAATTTTAAATCAGATGGAAAGATACTAAGGAATATAATACATCGATATATCGATCCCCAGTCAATAATACTAAGATCAGATTTATCATCTATTACAAGAATTTAACAACTGCTAACCTTATAATAATATAATTAAAAACTATATAATTAAAAACTATATAATTAAAAACCTTATAATAATATAATTAAAAACCTTATAATAATATAATTAAAAACTATATAATTAAAAACTATATAATTAAAAATCTTATAATATAATTAAAAACCTTATAATAATATAATTAAAAACCTTATAATAATATAATTAAAAACCTTATAATTATATAATTAAAAGCCTTATAATAATATAAAAACCTTATAATTAAAAACTATATAATTAAAAACTACACTTCTCAGACAATAAAATCAGTTGACGAAACCAATGTAGTCTACCAATTCAAATTCCTCTTGAGAAAATGCATCTCTAACAATAGAAACACCACTAACTTCATTGGACATACGATCAACACATTGTCCAGACGATTAACCCTACACCTATCAGATACAAGCTCGATTTGCCAACACTTAAAACATGGCTAACCACATTCCCAATTTAGAAAAATTCTAGTTGAAAACACGAAAATGATTCATATGGATCTAAACATGAACAGACTAAAAATACTGGAAGCACTATATGTAAGAGCTAAACAGTCAAAAATTAACAATGTAAATTTTGAAAACAGTAATAACATTTTAAAGTGCCTGGATATGTAACCATCCAATATATATATATATATATATATATATATATATATATATATATATATATATATATATATACTAGTATGCGTTGCCTGGGGCGACATAGATTTCCATTTGGAACAACCCCTATAACAATTTCCAAAATAAAGGAACGGATAAAAACATGTAAATGTAATCCTCCCACAGAAAAAGAAGTACGTGATACCCTCTCCACCAGATATTTTGGCAGAAGGGATACAAAGAGAGGAAACTATTATCCAGATATTGAGCACTTTTGTTGCCCGTGAGCTGGAAAGAACCCTTCCCACAAAATAAAAATACAAATAAATAAACAAAAACTTTTGTTTCAATAACAATAGCAGCGAGTGCCCAAGTGACCACAAAAAAAATAAAAATAAAAATCAGTGACGTAGGTAGGCACGAACCTGTAATTCAAATAAAAGTAATAGTTATTTTTGCAAACTATTTTACCCACTAGACAATGACGACTTATGACTTGAAAAATAACGTTTATAAATAGTAATACGTGCGTGACTTGCATATGTTTTTTTGTTGTAAAGGCACTTTTTTTAACTGACTTTGTTTTTGTAAAGAAAGGAAATTTTGATTTTTTTTTGTTTCTAAAAATGTGGCTTAAGTTTCAATTGCCAGAATTGTCAAAAATTCTGTATAGCCATTTCAAGAATAATAAAAACAAACAAATTAAATCTTTTCAGTTTATTCATAAGTGTTTTTGTTAGTTTGAATATTTTAAAAAGAAAAAAGGAAAACATTTTTCTGTCTACACGTAATTATTTTCACACTAGAAATTTATTGGGATTACCAATTTTATTTGGTGAAGAGTTTGTTTTAACATTTTTTTATGCTTTGATATTTCCAAGGGGGAAAGTCTAACCTGTTTTGAAAATAGTCGATGTCGGAAATATTAATTCCAAATAAATTAAATTAAATATATTATCAATATAACTGTTATTTAAAGTTTATAAAATAACAATTTTAAATAGAACACTTAAAACAATTCTCTTGCTAAAAACATTAACTAACATTTTGCTATTTAGTAAAATCAATTTTCCTTAATGTGATATGCAAATTAGGTGACCTCTTAATTCTATATTTTGCAAGAATCATACTATATATAGAAATAAACGGAAGAGTAAAGTAACAAACCTTTTGTATATATTAATCAAATTGTGGACAAACAGACAGAAAGAATCTGCCTACATATAGTTACATATGTATATTTATATATTCGCTGTAAACATAAATTAATAAATTAAAAAAACTGCCAATTCCTACCCTTATGTAAATAGCACTTTAACCATGATACATTGATTTTAGCCATGTTATTAACATGTTAAAACATATTTTTTACACACAGGATGCTTCACTATTTCAAGTAATTTAAATGTAATTTGCACTGAAGCATATAAAAGCATCCAGATTTTAAAAGAAACATTAATAAAAACTGCCTGTAGACGACTGAAAAAATCAGTTGAAAGTACTTGCAAAAAAAAAGATGGACGAAAACAACTCTGGAACTTTCCTACAAAAATTCAACCGAGACAAAAAATGACCATTCGAAAATTGAAAAATTACAAAAAAAAATCATTAAGCAAAAACACTCCATACTATTTAACAATATCTGTCTAAATAAAAACATGTTGCCTAAATGCACAATATATATATAACATAGCCAATACATGTATATAACACAGTCTCTCTCTCTCTCTCTCTCTATATATATATATATATATATATATATATATATATATATATATATATATAGAGAGAGAGAGAGAGAGAGAGAGAGAAAATAGTTAATAAAACGTTAAAAACACATCGAAAAAGAGTTAAAAACATATTTAATTTGAAAAAGAAACGCTAAATAAGTGGATAGTCCTTAATCTGCGGAGTTTCAACGAAATACTTTCCTTCTCATTAGAGGGTAAGATTTAGCAAAATGAGGGATCGGATTTTGCTTGCAAAAGTATTTTATGAAACTACAAGTAAGTCAAAGATCTTACTTGATAACAAAAAGAGAAGCAGAGGGAATAGGGTGAAGAAAAAGTGATTTCACGTGAATGGATAGTCTGGTGAAGGGTAAATAATCCAATGACGGTAAAATCAAAAAATGCATAATCCAAGAAAGTTGGTTAAATTTCCATTCGCACAAGTAAAATCCAAAGGAATCACGTAATTGGAAGATGGCCCAAAATAATTCAAAAGGCAGAAATCCGTGGAATAATTCACA